>NW_020954564.1:22989588-23058056 GCF_900497805.2 Vombatus ursinus
CTAGACCCCGGCGTGAGGAATCACTTCAAGGTGAAGAAGATCCAGGGCCTCTGGCTTTAAGGATTTGTGTATCAGGGTAACTAGGCAAAAATGCCATTCCCATGGTGAAAATTATATTAACAAAGAATTAGTAATAAAGCCGAGTAAATGTAATGAGATGTGAAAGAGAGAGCACAGTGCGGGGCTTTTTCTGTCTTTCATAATTAGGCCCTGAAAAGAAATGGAAATTCAGGCAAAACACCTTTCTACTCCCTGGCTTCAGAATTACAAATTAAAGCATTTTTGCTCTTCGACATGTGATCATGCCAGGAGGGTAGAGGATGTACCCCTAGGCATTGGATAAAATCTTCTGGTGAAGATCTCCTTTCTTCATCATCTATGATTGTTTTCCCATTCTGTATCCTTAACCAGGGCAGCCTTGGCTTTGAGAGAGTGATGAGAAAGTAGAGATATTTTTCCTACCTCTTTGGATTGATCAAATCTTTCTGGAGTGGCTACTTCTAAATAAGACTTCACCCCTTTATGGCCCCCTTGCCTCAGTTCTATTTGATATAACCAGAAACATAAGAGGCAGTTAAGGCATGTTTAGCTCACCTACCTGCCTATATCTCTTCCTTTTATACCCTAGGGCCTGCAACACCTAACTCTTCTCCTCTGCTTCTGAAGGGAAATTCAATAGGATTTTTTTAGTAAATATTAATTGATCAGCATGTTTCACCCACTCCCTCCTTTATGTTGGCAATGAATAAGGTTGTGTCTACATGATGCCAAACATCTGGCAGAAATGTGGAAAATGCTGTCAAAACATCTGGAATTTTCCAATGATCTGGATATTTGCATTCTTCACACTTCTACCAGATGTTTGGCATCATGTAGACAAAGCCTTAGAAAATGTGAAAGTCACTTTAAAAAAAAAACCAAACAGTTCACTACTGTTCTTGTGATTTACAAATGATTGGATGCAATGATCCCTTGGGAACAGAGGATTGCCTGAGTGTGGATGGCTAGATAGAACCTGAAATCATCAAACTAAATATTTTACAAACGAACAGTCCCCCTGGATGGATACTGGCCACTTGACTTCAAGCAGGAAAAAAACAAAAAACATAAAACAAAACAAAACCAGACATTGAAAAAAAAATCTTGAGGTGGGGTGTCTGAGAAGAAAAATGTCTTATTCCATGAAAATGCAGCTGGGGGCCTTGTAAACACTATCCAATGGGCCATAGTTCCATTGTGTTTTGTTAAAAAAAAAATCATCAAGTATTTTATGTGACATAGACTATGTGATCAGCCTTGTTCTAGGTCACAATGGGAGAAACAATGATGGATAAGAAATATTGTATAATTAGTAGGAGAGCATGCTACACAATATGAATAATAATAACAAAAACAATAATAATGATGATGATCATATAATTAAGCCTTACATGTGTCTACTACTTCAAAGTTGTTTTATAAGTACTTTCATGTATGTCAATTTTCCAAATGCAATCCACCCCATTCTTTTACTCCATTCAGTGTATTTGCATTATCAGTTCCAGAAAATATGTACTAATTCAATGAACTGGCCATTCAGTTGCATTTTATAACATTGACAATAGATATTTCTTGTGTCATCATCTATTCTAAATATGGGGTATTACACAGTGTTTTTTAACAATGCCAAGTAGTGTGCTTTGCTCTCATGCCCAACACCACATGGAAAGCTCTATCTTTTCAACAAAAAGATTCTCTCCTGGAAATACTCTTTGGCTGAGAACCTTGGATTAACATCTCCAAGGACTTATAGCTGTGAGTGACCCAAAAGGCAGTGAAAAGATCCATGATGGGCTCAAGTAAACTGAAGCATATCTTCAGTGATGGCCTATGCTCAGTGGCACACTAGAGCCAACTCACACTGGCTCCTGAGAGCCAAATTTTAAATTTTCAGTGAGCATGTCTATTTCAGAAACTGGCAAATGCAAGGCTTGATTTATTTTTTTGGTTGATTGTGTAGACTTAATAAAGTGATATTAATAATGTTAATGTTTATAAGTAATGTTAATAATATTGATTAAACTTACAAGTGGGTTGGGTATACATTTTTTTTTCTGGAGAGCTGATTGTTAAACAAATTGACTAGCATACCTCTGCCTATGTTCAAGAAGTAGTGTGAGGAATATCATTGAAGACATATATGATGAGAAAAAGGAAGTGTCCTGGACATGTAGTAGTAAGGGATAACAAGTGGACAGGCCTAGTGTTACAATGATACTTTCAAAATGTACAAAGACATAAAGGGAGGCTTCCAGCATATGAAGTTCATCCTCTGTGGAAGATTTATAGAAGAATGTGAAAAAAATTATTTGTTACATAGAATGGTCTTCTAGAAGGGAGTGGGTGGAAGGGAACAGGGGAAATTTTAGGTAATTTCAAAAAAGCATATTCATAAAAATAGTTTTCTTAAAAAAGAAAGAACATGGACAAGAATGGCACAAGTTGGAAAGACATAGATGGGTTGGGATCAACACTGATGGAGGAGACCAATCATTTAATCAATAAACGTTTAGTATGTACTAGGCACTGTGCTAGGCACTGGGGATACAAAGACAGCAAATTAAGAAATCACCACCCCCAAGGAAATAACTACAGTGATGAGAGATCAGAGCTACATATACACTATTTTATTTGGTCCTCTCAACAGCCCTCTGTGGGGCATGCACTATTGATACTAGCCAGCATTTTACACAGTGCTTTACAATTCGCAAAGTTTTTTACATGCTGTGATTGTTCAAAGAATCTGCTTTAGGAGGTTTCTTTCAGATCCATAAGTTTCACTTTTGGCAGTCTGAGTCTTCTCTAGATATGTCTTTTCCTCTTTCCCCAAACCCTCCTATCCTTTTCTGCAAACGTCCATGTCCCTTCTTGGTAGAGAAGGGACTTCCTCAGTCAATCTCTGATTATTCCTTGTGTGCCTACAACATTATATGAAGAGGAATGAATTTGATGTTCCTGAGTAAGCCTCATCCCGTTCCCTAGGAAACCTATAGCCTTCTTCGCATCATGGAACTGCCCTGGTATGGAGGTGAAGGACTCAGGCATTCCACTCATCAACTGAGAGGAGGCAGAACTTTAGTGTTTGAAGTCTGAAGACAAGCTTCTCCCACCACCATCATTGACCTCCATTCTCTACCCCCTTTCTTGTGATCGCTGTGGTCTAAAGACCATACCACCCAAGGCATGGCAACCCTGACCTACTTAGAGCAACTTAAAAATTGCTTATGTATTTTCCCCTGGACCATTTTGGCCTTGTCCTTATTCCCCCAGGCATCTGCTCCTGCATAACTCATGTTGAGCTTTGAGCCTTTTCTTGTGTGAGTCATAATGCCTCATCATAAAGGCTTTACAGATTCATCTGACTCTTCTCTGTAACCTTCCTTAAGTCCCCAAATGGAGTCACATGTTATCTCGTGTGAGCTTCACAACAATCCAACCCTGTGACATAGATACATACACATACACATTTGATCATGGCCTCTAGGTTCTTTGGTGTAGAGAGCACTGAATGTATAGGCTTCCTCCATGGATGTGGATTGGAAATCAGTCAGTACCTGACTAGGAGACTTATCTGGGGTATTGAGAGCTAAAGTGTCTTGCCCTTGGTCCCATAGCTAGTATGAGTCTAAATAAAGATTTTTACCCCAGGTCTGCTTGACTTCAAGGCCAGCCCTCTCTAGAATAAGTGTTACTAACTTCATTTTAGATTTGGAGACTGAGGTTAAGCAAGGTGAAAAAATTTGCCTAGGGCAGGGGTGGGGAACCTGTGGCCTCCAGGCTACATGTGGCCTTTAGCCTTTTGACTGAGTCCAAGTTCTATAGCACAAATCCTTTTATTAAGGAAATTTGTTCTGTGAAGTTTGGATTTAGCCAAAGGGAGAGATGCACTTTCGGGCCTAGGGGGCCACATATGGCCTTGAGGTCACAAGTTCCCCTCCCCAGTATAGGGTCACACAGTTAGTAAATGGTAGAGCAAGGTCTTTAATACATATCTTCTGATACCTACTATAGTGTTTCTTTGACTTCGTCTCTCTTCCTGCCTTTTTAATATGTTAGAAAAACAATGCTAAGGCATGCAAAAAGAGCAATAAAGATATAATGCAATCAATTGCTGAATGCTATGACCAATTAAAAGAGTAAAAGAAGTTCAGAAAATGAAGGCATCTATGTATGCCTTAGCAGTCAAGAAAGTTGCATGACCCCTGAAGGTAGGGTGGCGCCAACTTACGAAGAGCCTTGAAAACCAGGAAAAGAAATTTATGTACTGGGGCAGATAGTGGAGAGTCATGTCACTTCATGAACTGGCATGTACTGTACTGTGCTATGGAGTACTGTGTACTCTACTGTACATACTGAGGGCAGGTATTGTACATGTCCAAGTTACCTTTTAAAAAAACTGAAAGCAAGCATCAAGGCTATGGTGTGAATGCAGTTCCTTCTTTCTGATTAATTGATATGGTAACCTCTCTATTTCCAAAGATAGGTGGGAAGATCTGTATTCCTCCTCATTGCAGGAGGAAGAAAGGCCAACAGTTAATAAAATGGTTTGAGTGAATCTGGAACCCACTATGAAATCCGTGCTATTCAGTACTGGGATTTTTAGTTGGAAGTAGTGGTTAAGGAAAAAAAAAATCCATAGGAAATATAAAGGGATGCAGAATTTTTCTTTATTACTATTTTCTTCGAAAAGCTCATTTGGCTTTTTCCTTTATAGCAGGCCTGCACAGCCTGCTGCCACTTGTAGCATGTCAAAGGATTTCTTCTACATATAAAGGATATTTTCCTCTACATTTTTTTGTAGCCCCTGGAAATCCTTTGGCATGCTGCAAGTGGTCCAAGGGCCATAAGCAGGTATATACTTGGGTCAGGTATGTTTTATACTTGGGTCAAGAAACCCAAGGTGGATGGATGACTTTTTGTCAGAAAATGATGAGTAGCATCCTATTAGACACCAATTTTCCATAACTGATTTGCCTCCTTTCAAGTGACATGCTAACCTTAACAATATATGCAATGGTATAAACTCAGCTCTCCCATTTGATAACAGTATGACCTTGGGCAAGTCACTTTATTTCTTTATGCATCAGTTTCCTCATTTGTAAAGTACAGAGGTCATGTAGATAATCCCTTCCCTCAATCTATGATCCCTATGACTTAATTGAGTCCCACTGGGCTCTATAGTAAGAAAGCTAGCCTGTTTGACCTCCAGGTTCACATATTTGTCTAAATGTCTTTGAAAACGATATTTGATGGGTTTTGTTTGAAACTGACTTCAGTTCTAGAAACAAAGTGGGTGCACATCAGTTAGGGAATGATTGAAAATATGATAGTAGATGAATTAATGAAATGTTGTATAGTAAAAAAGAGAAATATGAGGAATTTGGAGAAAAAAGGAAAAGTTGCATGAACTGTTGCAGAATGAACTAAAAAGAACCAAGATAACAACATACACAATGAGTGCAATTTAAAATAAAATATCACTAAAGGAAATCAAACTTCCAGTAATAGAAAGAACAGTGAAGGTCCTAGAGAACATATTTAAACATACTGCACTTAACTCCTTCACCTGAAGAAAAATAGAAGACAATTAGGACAGAATATTGTGTACAGTCAGAGGTGATCACTCTAGAAGAAAGAGTTTGTTATACATAGGATTGTTGTTCTTCAGTCCTTCGGTTGTATCTGACTCTTGGTGATCAGGGGCACCATATTTTCCTACCAGGATTAGAGATTCTGTAGGTTGATTTCTTTGGAATGGCCTCATCAAGGACAGAGAAGGCCTGTAAGGTATGATTTTAGAGACTGAGAAAGGTACCAAAATATGCCTGAAATTTCTACTTCACATCTTTATAACTTTTAATCAGTATTTGATCCCTGTTAAAATGCGCATTTCCCTTAAGGAGGGAATCCTCCCTTGGGGGAGGGAGGGATCACATTTCAAGCTTTTGTTAGTTTATACTCCCTCCTTAATGGAAGAACTGAGAGTAAATCTTCAATGGGAGTGGGTGGGGAGAGTGGAGAGAAAGAATATGAGGGTCTTGTGCCTATAAAGGAGATATGTGATATGGGAGGTAAAAGACCAAGTTCATTGACTTGAGGAGGGGAGGGGAATCACCTCAAAGCATAGAATGCCAGAGCTAAAATAATTTATCCTAGAATTCATCTAGTCTCACTTTCTTATTTACAAATTAGGGATATAAGAGATTAGAAACTCCTACTGGTGAGGAGACTTGTCCAAGGTCACAACTAGTTGTGGGACTAGAAATCAGATCTAACTCCTAGGCTAGTGCTTTCCCACTCGACACATGACTCAGTGGCTTCTGGAGAAATGGATTGATAAGAATTTCCTCCATACCCAATCCCAAAGCTCAACATAGTACCCAGCACATAGTAGGCACTTAAAAATGTTTATTCATTGATTGATTGATCCTGACATCTCTGGCTCACAGATTTTTGAGCTGAAAGAGTCTTTAGAAAAAGTTATGAAGTAACCTACCATCAAGTCAGTAACCGAGCCAAAGTTTGCACCCAGGTCCCTGGACTCCAAGCCCAGCATTATTTTCATTAAGCTATGTTGCTTCCCACCCATCGTAAAGAGTGTGATGGGCCATGGGAGGCTGTGCATCCGAGAGGCTGCAGGGTCTGCATTATGGAGCTGCTCATAACCCAAAGAGTAGTAGTGGAAAATTTGAATTCCTTTGGGCTTTCCCAATCAAAACAGCTGGTAGAAAAAAAGCCCGGCCTTAAACCATAGGCAATAATACAAGCTAAGTAGCTCTGACTCTCCCAACCTTCCTCTTTGGATTTGCACCAGTTCCTCTGTGCTTTCTACCGCCCCTCTGATCAGGGGCAAAGCCACCGGGAAAAGATGTCATCTTTTATACTTCCCAGAGAAACCCCTCCTACCCTATTAGGTTCGCTTCACATTCTCCTTTTGTGGAAGTCCCCGCGCCCGACAGCCAGAGCCACCATTAGCTTCAATGGTAACATATTAGCATAATGGTTAGGGCGGTGAGAGAGAGATTTTGCTCTTCAGGAGAAATTTGTAATATAATAGGTGAAGCCCAGGAAAGGATGCTGCCTGGACTAATAATAATTGAATCCCAGAGAGGTAGTCAAAACAGCTGGAGAAGCAGCCACATGTGTTAAATGAAGAATTGGGCAAATCACCTTGACACAGAAAAACTGCATGTATGCCATGGCAGAAATTATACTTTTATAGTTATTTTTACACCTAAACATTACTCTTTGAGTGCCGTCATATTTTATGAAAACTTTTATTAACATTTTAAAATGACCTTACCCCTCATTGTGTTTCTATCAGTCCCAGGAGCCATAACCTATTTAAAATATTTTTATCTTTACAAACACAATAAAGTAAGCTGTCTCGAACATAGATTTGTAGATCTCATTAGAGATACTTTTTAAAAAGGTACGGTATCTCTGGGGAAGATAATGGCAGGTTGTAATCTTCGCTTGCAAAGTTTCAAACATAAACAGTTTGTGAAAATGGATTGTTTAATCCTTCTGGCATTGTTTTAGTGAAGCCAGGCTTTTTAATTGTTCCGGCTGCCTATGACAGGCTGTTGGGGAGCTCTGCCTCAACTGGACAGTTCTGGACCACTTTAAGTGAGCTGATGTTGGCGAGACCGTTGGACAATAGTCCAGACATGGAATGGGGAGGGGAGAAAATAAGCCCCACTTTTTCTGGTCACATGGAAAATCTCAAACAGAGATCTATAAGAAAAAAATAGCTATTTTTTTTTTTTCTTAATGAAAGTCAACAGTCCTCTAGCTTGTAAATGAGGCATTCTCCCTGGGGGTGGTTAGCAGTATTGGTAGCCCAGGGATAGGGACAATTTTTCAAAAGTGTGGCTTCCAGTGGGCCAGTGTTCTAAAGGCAGTCCTTTCAAATGGCCTTTTTATACAGTGAGATAATGGGCAGTTTGTGCATTGCTAAATCAGGCCTATTTTGTTAGGAATGTTACTTTCAGGGGCATTTACAATTTGTCAGAAGAAATGCAGAACATCTCTCCAGGAGTCTGTTTAAGAGGACATCATTTCTCGATAAGCTCTTGCTTAGGTCAACTGCAGCCTGGCTCTTACACTATTCCCCTGTTGCTTCTGCCACACGGGAACGCTCTAATTTATTAGGATTACACAAGTCATGTCCTCCGCCTGACTGAATGCACAATGTGGAAATTTCCTCTTTTTTTTTCTTCTTAAATCTTCCCTCCTCCCTTTTATTCAGAGGCAAAAGGCAGAGAGGGTCATTTGAAAAACACTCCTGGAGTCTTAGGAAAAAGAACATTTTAGTGGAAAAGTTTGCCTCCCTGGGTGGGGGGACATGCTGACTTTGTACACAGCTCGTCCAATGCCTTCTTGGCATGGCAGGGGGGAGCGGTTAGGAGGTGGTGGCACTGAAGGGCTGGGGCACTGGTGAGGTCTGAATCTTGTTATTGTTTTCCATTTTATTACTTAACGGCAATATGCCAATAAGATGTGTAGGTTGGAGCTGCAGGACTGTGAGCTCTGCAGAGATGAGACAAGACATATCAGTTGTCTAATAAAACTAACTTAACCAGTGTCTGAGGGGACAGAGAAGCCATAGTGAGTCCCCAGTTTGGGATGCCATAAACTGCTTTGTCACCTTATTAATTACGTTTCCGTTTTGAGCCACCTTTCTCCTTATAAAGCTTAATGCTCAGTGAAACATTACCCTCTTATTCAAATCTATTTTCAAAGCTTTGTTTCATTGCAGTCAGACTCATTTTTTTTTTCCTGGTGGTGTTAAGGGTGACTTCTCTCCGTCACCGAGGTGGTGGCCTCCCTGACAAAGTTTTGGATGAGCCTAGAATACTGTGGCATTTTTAATGAAGGCAAGTTCTGCAAAAGATGCTACAGATAAAGGGGGAGAACCAAAAAAAGGGTCTGAGGAGTGAGCAGGCTACATTTTCAGCTGTCCAGAATAAGCTATGACGTGGCAAGCATTTTGAGTAAGCTCAATTTATCCATATTTTCAATTTAACTCACCAACACTTGCTGAATATCTTCTGGTTCCTGGGTCTTCTACTAGGAATTGAGAGGGAGACAGAGATCAAGGAAGACATTGTCTTTCATAATATCAAGAGGCAAAATTCACATAATGCTTTATGCTAAAGCGTAAAGCTATAATTATCAAATAAACTCTGGATTTAGAATCAGAGGACTGGGTTCACATTCCAACTGTGAAACTTGCTACCTGTGTGCCTTTGGGTAAGTCCCTTCATTCCTCTGGGCCTCAGTTTTCTCATTTGTAAAATGAAAAGGTTAGATTTGGTGATCCTTTCCAGGTCGAAATCTAACATCCCAAGAGGCTGCAAGAGCATCTAATAACTTCATTTTACAGATAAGGAAACTGAGTCTTAGAAAGATAAAGCACCTTGCCCAAGCAACACAACTGGGAATTTCAGACTTCAAATCTAGAGTGCTCTTTCCACTTCATCACAGTGGAGACTGACTGATAAGCCAAAGGCACTACTGTTTATAGGGACAGGGGAAGGGAAGAAGAAAGGAAAAAAAAAATTTACTAAGTGCCTACTATGTGTCAGGCATTGTACTAAGTGCTTTGTAACTATTATCTTATTCGGTCCTTATGACAACCCTGTGAGGTGGGTACTATTATTATTATTATTATTGTTCCCTTTTTACAGTTGAGAAAACTGAGGCAGACAGAGACTGAGTGACTTGCCCAGAGTCACACAGCTAGTAAGTGTCTGACCTAGCAAGGCCTGACCCCGGCCCACCCTGTTATCTATTGTGTCACCTAGGGCCTGGACCTGTGATTTTATTGATGTAGGAAACTCCCACATGAGGAAACTCGTTTTACTAATTTGTCAGCATCTTGTCTTCTAATTATAGTTGCCAGGAGCACTGAGAGGTTAATTGATTTCCAAGGGTCACACAACCAGGACATGTCAGAGACAGGAGTTGAACTCAGGTTTTTGGGTTGAGACCAGCTCCCTTTCCATTATGTTATACTGACTCTAATTATAAGACTTCAATGTTTTCATGGATCTGTGGCTTCAACAATGTGGATATTACCTCCAAAAGTACAAAATGCAGTCATTCTTTCCTGCTTATCCTGTGTGATTTTTGTTCTATTTCTTCATAAATCCTCAGGAGAGAACCTCTGATGGTGTGCTGAAAGTCATTTCTCTCTCTCTCTCTCTCTTCCTTCTCCTTTGTCCTTCTTCTGCTTCTCCTTCTTTTCTCCTCCTCCTCCTCCTTCTTCTTCTTCTTCCTTCTTTTTTTGAAATTCTATTGGTTCCAATGTAGTTCTACGGTTGACTCTCTGTTTTCCTGAGCTCTCATTACATGACCAGTCTACTTTCTTTTTCCACTCATACTTTGTCCTGGATAACACCTTCTACTTGACTTCTGGCCAAGTAAATGATTATTGGCTATAAATACTACAATGTGTTTATGCTCACAACATAGCTCTCCTTGGCTCTTGGTGTCATGGAGAATGTTGATTCTTTAGAGATTATGGTATTCAATGATCAGCAGCCATAGAACATCACCATCATCATAGAGTATGTCCCGTGTAGAGTTCAAATGTCAGGGAGGTGCTCATTGGTAATTGGGTCCTCTAGTTATTCCTCTTTATGGATGACATTATTTTGATTCATTGAATTCCAGAATACTACAGGTCCTCATCAATAAGTTCTATAACCTCTCAAAAGAGTTTGCCCTAATGTTGTACACAAGAAAAGCAAAATGGACAAAGAATAGATATTTTCTAGTCTGTGTCATATAGTTAGAAGGAAAGAACATAGAGTTAGTCCATTAGTACATGTGTTTTGGACAAGCACTGCAGATAAGCATTGAATTGGGCCCAGAAAGAAATAGGGGGAAGAGAGTGGGCCAGATTTTATTTGGAAAGTATGCAGGCTTTTTTCCTTTCTTTCTTTTTCATAGATTTCCCACCTTTCTCAAACTGGATGCTCCAGGGTTACTTTCACTACTTATCATCATGAGCTTTGACCAGCTCTGTGTTTTATTTTGGCCAGTTCATCCTTCCTTAGGCAACCTGGTGTCTATTCCACTTCTCTAGAGTTCCCCATATTGAAGCTGAACTTAGTGTGGATATTCAACCTGCATAGCCCACTACAGCTCAAGACATTTGCCAGCCTCAGCATTTGCCAACCTTTCCGGTATCTGGGATTACAGGTGTCTGCTACCTTGTCTCCCCTCATGTAGCACTTTCAAAGATTCCAAGCTACCCCTAGCTCAAAACTCCATCTTAAGAAACCAACACTAGTAATCATGATAAAAAGGAAAATGTGTCACAAGATAGGTATTATGAGAGTTATGATAATAGTAATTCATCAATGTTATTGTTATTATTATTGATGAGCCTCTGAGAAGATCTCCCCTCTGGTTGGGGGAATCAGGAAAACTTTCATGAAAGATACGGAGTTTTGGAATCTTAAAGGATAGACAGGCAGGATTTGAGCAGACAGAGAATTTCAGGCAGGGGGACAGTATGAACAAATGCACAAAGGAGGAAAATTTCAGGGCATAATGAGGAACTCACAAACAGCTCGATTTTGGCTGGACAATAGGTTATATGAGAGAAAATCAGCGAGAAAGGCTAGAAAAGTGCACAAGGAGCAGATTGCATACGGCCTTGAAAAGTAACATGAGGGACCTGGACCTCGTTCAGTGGGATTTTGTGAGCTTTCGGAGGTTTTTGAGCAGGGGAAGGAAGGAATTGATCAGATTTTTTTTTTCCTGTGCCATTTAGTGATACAGATATAGTGGAAAGAGCCTGAGGTTTGGAGTCAGAGGACCTGGGTTCAGATCCTGGTTCTGCGTACGTTACTCCATGACCTTGGGACGATCACTTTAATGTGAAGTTGTTGGATTATAACATCTCTAAAGTCCCTTCCAGTTCTAAATGTTATGATTCTGGGATTTCTTAAAAACTGTAATCTTAAACTATCTCAATTCAATTAAACTCAACAAGCATTAATTAAATGCCTGCCATGTGCTAGATCCCGGGGATTCAAAGACCAAAACAAAACATACTTTGCCCTTAAGACGCTTAAATTCTACTAGTGGTCAACAAGATGGAAACAGAGAAGCAAATGTAGCAGTATAGAAAATAATGTGGTTACTGAGGGGTGGAGAGCAAGGCTTACAACTGAAGAATAAAGAAGAAAAGGCCTCATTTTGTGTAGAAGGTAGAACCTGAGCTGAACTTTAAAGGGGTCTAAGGGTTTCAAGAGGCAGAAGGGAGAAGGAAGGGCATTCTAGACATGGGGTACACAGACGTAGTGTACAGACAAAGGCACAGAAAATGAAAGCAGAATATCAAGAAGGTCAATTTGGCTGGAATTACAAAGTACATGAGGGTGACTAATGTGAAATTAGTTTAAAAAAAAAGATGCATTTGCATTTTATCCTAGAGGCAGAAAGGTACTCCTAAAGCTTCCTGAGCTGGGGACTGACATGGTCAGGCCCGTGCTTTAGGAAGACTGTTTTGGCAACTGCTTAGGGAAAAGGTTTGCTATGGGGACAGACCAGAGGCAGGGAGACCAAATTAGGAAGCTAGTGAAGAGTCCAGGCAAAAGTTATTAAAGATTTAAATTAGAGTGGTGATGATGTGAGTGGAGAGAAGGGGACAGATGCAAGAGAGGCTATGGATGCAGAACTGACAAGACACGGCAACTAAAATGGATGGGGCAGGAGGAGAATCAAAGATGCAACCAAGGTTGCAGACCTGGGTAACTGGAAGGATGATGGTGACCTGGACAGGAATACCTATCCATGCCAGCTGCCAAGGGGCACTTGACATTCCATCTCCAGACTCCAGGCATTTTCACTGACTGTCCCCTATGCCTCTCCCTCCTCTTCTCCACCTGCTGGCTTCCCTAACTTACTTCAAGTCCCAGCTAAAATCCCCTTCCAGATTCTTCTTAATTCCAGTGCCTTTCTTGTATTGATTATCTCCAATTTATCTTATATACAACCTGTTTGTACCTAGTTGTTTGCATATTGTCTCCCCCATTAGACGGGTAAGCTCCTTGAGAGCAGGGACTGTTTTTGCCTTTTTGGAAAAAAGTGAAATCCCAAGCACTTAGCACAATGCATAGCCTATGGTAGGTACTTAATAAATGTTTTTTGATGACCGCCTGACTGATGGTGATGCTGCTGATAGGAATAGAAAGTTTAGGAGGAAAGGTAGATTTTAGAAGTGTAATAATAAGTTCCGTTTTAGACATGTTGAATTTAACATGTCTGTGGGACAGCCAAGTGGAGATGTACATTAGACAGTTGATGTTGTGGGACTGGAGCTCAAAAGAAATTTTTGGGGGGTGGTTGGGGAGTGGGTAGGGGCAAGATCAGACCTGTGATTTTATTATTAAAGGGAATATCTAGTGAGAAAATTATTTCTATGAATGATTGGCAGCTGCTCAGCAACTTAGAGCCCTTGAGAGTTTGCCCAGGGAACAGAGATGTTGTGGTTTACTCGGGGTCACACAGCTAGTAAGTGTCAGGTGGCTGAGGCCAGATTTGAACTCAGGTTCTCCTGACCCCAAGGCCGGAGCTCTACCCACTGTGCCACCTAGCTCTCCCTAAGAGATTATTGTTAATCTTGGAGAAGACAATTTCAGTTTAGGGGTAGGTTTTCTTTTCCTACTTTTCCTTTTCCCTAAGTTTTGCTTTCACCCATTCCTCCTTTTATATCTCTGAGTCTTAATTCCTTTATTTGAAAAATAGGGATACTATACTTCTATATGGAGTCTATAGCAGTGTACAGGATAAATCCACAATCAATATATGAGGTTGTAGAAGGGTGAGTCTACGTTTGGGATTTTGTTTGCATCTCCCACTAGAACGAGTGGACATTCCCACTGGAAGTTATGAAAAAGACCATGGGACTGAGTAGCAAGAATTCCTAAACCCCAGTCTGAGTAGAAAAGAAATGATTTCCTGGTCAGTAGCAAGTTCCTGGAAAGTTTGGAGATTCAGCCTCCTGGAGAGAGAAGGGGGGATTTCCTGGTCTATGTCAACGAGAAACTGCAAGTTAATTTTCCTTCTGGAAAGAGTCCAAATACTTTGGGAAATGGGACTCACCAAAATGTGTGTATATGTAGAGGTCAGCTCTATCAATACCGAATTCATTTCCCTTCTAAGAGGAGTTGAAACCACAGATATTGCTAAGGAAATCTAGGGTTCCCAAATTATGGTATATTTAAATTCTTGATTTCCAAATTCAAATGTCCTGAGATTCCAGAGCAGGTGTGTACTGGGGCCTGCTTGAATCAGCTTACAAGAACTAATTGTTAAATTTCCACCGTGAGTATTTACACATCAGAAATCAGCAAATGCTACAAGTCAATTGGATTTGATTTATTGTTTTGTTGATTGTCTAGATGTAAAAAGTGATGGAGAAAATGCTAATAGAGCAGACTAAACTTAAAAGTGTTATATACAATTTTTTTTTTGGAGATCCAGTTATTAAACATTCACCAGCTACTCTTCATTTGTTAAATCATCTACTTTCCATGAGTAAGAATTCTTGAGCAGAGTTATAGCTATACTCTGGAAAGTTTTCCTCCTTCCTCCTATATTCCTTTGAATAAACTTGGGCATCTTTAAATCCTTTCCCATAAATTTAATCAGTTGGACAGTTCTGAAAGTTCTTCATGGCAGCTTGGAAATGCTAGGGGGATGTGAAGTTTGGTATTACAGGCGAGCAATCTTGAGTAGGATGGTCCTAATGAAGGGCTATTTGATATGAAGGAGAAAGGGAAAGGAATACACATTTATAGCACCTACTATGTGCCAGGCAATGAGCTAACTGCTTTTTACAAACATTTTCTCATTTGATCCTTACAATCATCCTATGGGGTAGGTGCTGTCATTACATTTTACCGTTATGGAAACTTAGACAAATGGAGGTGAAATGACCGGTCCAAGGTTGGACAGCTAGTAAGTATCTGAGGCTAGATTTGAATTCAGATCTTTCCAAGTCTAGGCCAGGCGCTCTATCCACTGTGCCACCAACTTCCTCTGTACCCAGAGTCAGGAGAGACCTAGGTCTGAATCTCAGACCTATTAGCTCTATGACCTTGAGTGTTTCTTTGACCTTCAGTTTCCTCACCTGTAGAATGGGGATGATATTACTTGCACTACCTACCTCAGAGGTCACTTATGAGGAAAGTACCTTGAAAGCTCTAAGAAGTACTATATGAACAGAAACTATTATCATTTTTACCCCTGATGGGCATTTGCCAAATTTCTATTGTATGTATGTATGTATGCATGAGTAGATGAATGGGTGGATGCATGGATGGATGAATCAGTATGTGGCTGAGTAGATGCATGCTCTGCTATGTGATGCTTCTCAACTTCTGCAGATTAGAGAGAAAAATAGCTAGTAGGAGTAAGACATGGGAAGCTTAAGGATAGCCTTGGTGGTAGAATGTTACAGTTTGTGAAAATATTTTCTCTTAACACCCTGATCCATTTCTCTTTTAGGTCAAGAAAAACATTTTCCTTTTTCCTAACAGACTCCATTCTGAATGAAGAGAGATTGAGTTTGGAGCTCTCCCTGGGAGAGTGAGACTGTAAACTTCTGCTCTCCTGACCTTGGCAGAGATGTAAGACATTAAGGTCCAACTTTTAAGAGACACTGGGTTTGGTTGTCTCAAGGACACAAATTTCTAATAGGGGAACCTTCCTGACAGATTGTTTGGTTCTATGTCTGGTCTGAATGATTGTTTCTTCATCCTTAACTTCTGCTTCTAAGAGAGACTGAAGCCTAAAGGTGAGTCTATCTGGATGGTTTTGCAGGTTCATTTGTTCATTCATTTTAACATTTACTCAGTGCTTACATTTGACATTAACTCACATATTTAATTGAACATTTATCAAACATTTAGTCCAATCTACTTTGGTTTGAAATTTCATTCATTTGCTTATCAATTCAACAAATAGTGAATATGCACTTTGTGTGAGTAAAATGTAATGTGCAATGTTCAAATAAAATGCCAAATCTGGAAAATGACACCCTTTATGTCTGCCCAAAGTGCTATGAACTCAGGTTGGCATTGCCTTCATCAGGTAGGGGGTCAGTCTAACTTTGAGTTTATGTTACTGCCTTTCCTGTTCAGTCTTAGGCAGACAGCATGGACTTGAACAAGAACTAAGTCTCAGGCTTGTTAGGAAATTTTGTTCTGTCTAAAAAAGCAGAAGTTGGGCACAATTTCCAACTTAAGGACTTTAGAAAGAAAATGCTCAATTATCCCCTTATGTTGAATAATATGTTGTAGGGATATGAGCCATGGAATACTACACAGTATGAAGAATTAAAATTCAGTACCATTCGGGGGATGATGGAGGGGCATGTGATGGCTGCAAGCAGACTACAACACTTAATAAATGAGCTCAAAGTATATCAGAGAAATGTCTTATGGAAAAAGAAGGGGGGTTGGTCATTTGGTGAAAGTGAGGGGTAATTGATATGTGACCTGTGTGCTCTATTATCATCCTTGTAATGTCAAGAGGCAATGAGACAGGCAGGCCCCCAGAACTTGGTGGGGCTCTCCTGTGATGAATCTATGGGAAGATATCAGTGAGGTTTACACTTATGGGCAGAAATGGATGGACTGTGATCTGCATTGTCAGAGAGAACGTTGCCATTGATGGGAACACAGATCCATTTGAAAATTTAAGTTGAATAGCACCCTTTCCAAGAACAAAATTAAGGCTGACAATCTTGATTCTTTGCACCAATCACTAAGTTGGGGGCCAGTGCTGTCTCCCTTCCAAGTCCTACTCTCTTGCTCATTTGCTAAGGGCTCTGCTTCTGGATCTGAAGTTCCTATGCTATTCATAGGAACAGGGTTATCAGGTCAAGCCGGTGATGTCGGTCTACCCAAAGCCTGCACATACTAGTGGAAACAGTGGTAAGACAAGAAAAAAAGAAGAGATTCAGAAAGAAAATGAGATATCATTTATATCATGGAGGCCAAAGATCGCCTTCCCGGGACAGTAACTGACAAAACTTCACAGCATGCCATGGTGAGGGATGGGAAACCAAGGGAGGTCACAAGATGCATGACACAAGCTTTCATTGATCACCACACGCATGATGTTTCCATGTTAGCACTGTCCAGGAAGCCATTAATACTGGTGAGAAGAGAATGCAGTATTTGACAAGAGTTGTTTTGTTTTTTTAAGATGGCTACATTAAAAATACATCTGAAATTCAGGACACAAAGGATCCAAATAGTGTTATTAAATTTCTTGTGGAAGAAGGTCTCTGAGGATAGCTGGCTCTGCTCTTTGCAGAAAACTTGAAGAATTCCACTTGTTGCATGGAGGCAACACTCTGGATTCTTCTCATTCTCTTGTCCCGGCTGTCTGTCTATCTTCCTTTCTCTCTCCCTCTCTCTTTTCTTTTTATATCTTCCCACTTCCCTGGGTCTGCTAAGGAGACGAGCATTATTAAGTTGCAAATATGCTGACGCCAAAAATAGAAGATGGAGCCTTATAAACATTTTGCATATTTTGGTTGAATTTGTTGAAAATAGTACAAAATATGCTCACAGTTGGCATCTAGAATGCAAATATTAGGAATCCAGGCCCTTGATGCATTATGGTTCTCAACAGTGAGGGATGGTGTATTCCAGTAGCTTTCATGTGAATTCTTCATTTGGTAGAGTGTCAATAATATCAATGACTCGCTTGTATGGTGCACAAGGAAGGTTCTTGTGACCATGTGACAGCCACTCAACAGCCGTTCCATTGGAGGAGAGCTTACTGTGCAGCTGGAAAACAACAAAGTGAAGTTCCAACATCATCAACGCTACTGGTTTTTTAAATGTATTTCCTTTTCTCTACTCCCCCTCCCCATTAAAAAAAAAAAAAAAAGCAGTTAGGAGATCAAAGCTCACAGAAGGGCTTTTGGATCTAAAGCCACGTCCTTTCATGTTCCTGTACAGGAAGGTTAAGTGTTGAGCTTTTAAGTGAGGAAATAGGCAGTTTGTGTGAGAGGCTTGATAGAACTCTCTACCTACCCAAAGCTTAAATGTGCCTGACTGGTTTTTATGGCAGACAGTAAATTAGTCTTCCCTTTCCCTCTGACAGGTGAGAAGCAGCTCTCCCATGAACAGTGGCTATCACCATACATCTGGCACCTCGCAGGTGAAGCTTTCCCATTCAGAATGATGACTTAAAAAGAAAAACAAGATGTCTTTCCTGGTTATAAATTTAACTCTTCTATGATTAGTCTGGGCCCAATTAGGACACCCCTGGGGTTCAGTCTATGGCTGAAGCACAGGTTGAAAGCCTGATTAGCTCAGGTCTCTTGATACTTGTTCTTGGTAGTAAATGCTGGCACATAGAGTATTGATTTTCATTTAGATATCTTAATGTTTCCAGACAATCCCGGCAGATGTGAGCTGAACTCAGATCCGCGCGAGCACGGAGTACGGGGCGGGGGGCTATAATCTGCGAGCATTTTTCTTGCTTTTTTGTTTCATTTTTCCTAAACTTAACTGATTTGGAATCAGGAGATATAAATGAAAAATGCAGAGTTGCCCTATCAATCATGGCATGCGCAAACATTGCCACTGCCCTTTTCTAACATCCTATTACCACCGGGTAGTTGGCTAGTCAAACAGGAATAAAAATTACACTGCAAACATCATAAGTTAGGCTTGATTTGTTGAGCAAGAGGCCTGACAATTCGGTAAGAGTTATATACCTCGGCTTCGCTGAAAATCAGCCTTGTTATGGCTCTGGTACGTCTATAAAGATTGTTCATTTCATATAAAACAGCTACCTGCACTGAAAGGCCTGAGAGGAAGAATGATGCTGGTTATAAATATAGAGGAAAATCTATTTGTCTGCCCCTTCATGCTGTTAGCAAGTCACACAGTGCAGCCCTTCTCTTATTCCTAGGCAGCAGGGGGAGTTTTCCATGGCCACCTTTGGCTATCATCGGCTGGCCTGGATCGTAGCACATCATCCCTCTTTGTCATATGAGATAAAGCAGTGAAGTGTGACCACTGGCACCGCATTGCACTCTGCCCACCAGGAGGACGGTAATGATAATGAAAAAGTAGACTGAGCTGCGTCGAAGCCCGATGTGAGGGGAAGGCTGTCTGTCGGCCGGCTGGGAGAACCGTTAATGTCAGAAAAGATAAATAGAAATTATTAGAATTGGTTTGGGAGGGATTTTTATAGGGCAGGGTTGTATTCCTTTAAAGATACATTATCAGACTGTTAAATCTGATTTCAAGCTTCTGGGTAATTAAAATGATTAACATTCTTTACTCATGGAGTTTGATTCATTAAAGTTTTAAACGCCCTTTATGTTCAAAATCGAGGAACAGCACATTCATGTTGACTTATGCCACTAATCACTCAATTGGGCCTTGTGTTTCATTTGTTGCAAGTCTTAAAACCAGCCACATCCCTTCCCAAACTGTGGGAGCACATCAGCTAGAAAGCACCACACTCTGACTCTCACCCTGTACTCTCAACAAATACAATTTCAAAGAACATTTATTAAGTGCCTACTATGTGCATGGTGTTGGTCTTACACATGTCTTTTCTCATACATGGAGAGGAGCAGGAAATTTTTTTTTTTAAAAAGAAGCCCCTAAGAGAAGCTACCTTCAAGATGGTTTCCTCACTTCTTTCTATCAGAAATATCTATGCTTCCCAGATACCTAATGCACTATCTCTTCTCCTCTTAAGAATCAGGGAGCTGGAGTAGGAGCTCATAGTGTTCAAAGTTAAAAGATAACTTAGACATCATATAATCCCATTCCATCTTTCTTTAAATAAGGAAACTGAGACCTGGAGAAGGTTAGGAGCTCTGCCAAAGTCATATAATTAATATGTGACATAGCTAAAACTTGAACCCAGGCCTCTTGGTTCCAATTAGAGTACTCTTTCTATTGTACATTACTGCATCCTCCTATCTTTTTTCTTTAAGTTTTAATTTATAGAAAGTTTTATTTATATCTTTGCATCATTGTCATGTCTGGATACCTCCCTCCCCACCATAAGCCCTCCCTTTAAACAAAGGAAAACATATGCAGCTCAGAGTAAAGATCTCACCCCCACCTCCCCAGGCTCCAAGCTCAGATGGACCTTGTCCAGTTATGGGAGTGGTGCTCAAAAAATTGTTCTTTCTTTGGTTCATTTTTCTTCCACTCAGGATTTACTCTGGAAAATTTTAGTATATAGTTTGTATCTAGATCTCCACTAATGTGGGCAAATAGATTCCCTATATTTAGCACTGTACCAGGTGCTTAGTAAATGCTTATTGACTGATTGATTTCCAAGATTTGCTGTAAGTATTCAAGGAAACAATGGAACTGGATACCGAACAGCCTTTATTTTATCTCACAAAAACTGAAGAAGACACAAAAACCTCATAGATATTGTCCATAAACAAATGCAGAAATTGTAGAAAGGAACTTTTAATAGCCCATAGAGAATGGACACTTCAACAGGTCTCTCTTTGCCTCAAGGTCCTATTGAGTCATGTTCCTCTACTCCTCTGTAGACTCTTGGTGCTACATTGTGGTTTCACAATCAGGAGCCTGTTCTACCTTTAGAAGGTTCATTGCTCAGAAGATTTTCTTTTTCTGGAGAGAAGTTCGGATCTCTGAACTCTTGAACTTGGGCACAATATCAAAGCAACCTCTTGTAAGTTGAGGCAGGTGTCATCCAAGAAATCTTCTTTGCATAGAAGGCTATGTTCTCGGATCATGCCAGCTAGGAAATTCATCTTATTTGGCTAGAAGGAAAGATGACAGACCTCCAGAATTAGGGTTACTCTTGAGATTAACCACAAGGCTGGTGCTGACCAGGAGATTCCCTTCCTCTGTCCAGAAGTCTAGATTCTAAGATCTCACTGCATAGGATATGCCGTCTGCTCTAACTAGGAGACAGTGGTTGAAGAATAATATCATCTATGAACTTCCCTTGCCATATGTCTCTCCAAAGTCACCATTAATGGCTGCTCATGGTGGTCATAGTCCCAACTGTTGTTTCTTGCCAGAAGAAGGGTGGAAGGGAAAGTGTTGAAAAAGGATCCTGAGTTCTCAATAAAGATTCCTTTTTAAGGCCAGTACACAGGAGGTGGCTCCTTCCAAAGGAATCTGAACACTCAATAATCCAACCTGACCAAATAAGTTTGTAATAGGCTCAAGATGAATTCACCTCATCATTGAATCCTCCTCTGGAGGAGGAAACAAGGGACAGAACCAAAACAACCAGTTCTTCTTCAGGTAGCCTCTGCTCGAATATTTAATGAGAAATGTCTTTTGTCTTCTCAACCAGGAGCTAAAGGTCATGTCCATTCAATTTATAAAGAGATACTATTAGGTCTCAAAACAAAGGTTTGTTCTCCATGAGATTGTAAAATTCAAATGAAAGTTCACCTCCTAGTAAGCTCATTAAGTTGATTGGAAGAGTTTCTTCAATCTTTCTGTTATACAGTCAATAAAAACCACCTGACAGCAACTCTCTGAGCATTTTGTGAAGCATTTTGCACATCTAGTCCTGCATCTTTCAATCAAAAGGAAGAAAATATTTCTTCAATGGAACTAAGATTTGTCATTACAATTAATTACTCTGGTCATCTTTATTTTGTTGTTCTTTTAGCTTAATTGATTATAACATTATGAATGTTGGCTCTCTTGGTTCTAGTTACTTCACTCTGCATCAATTCATTCAAGTTTTCTTATGTTTCCCTGAATTCTTCATATTCATCACTTCTTATGGTACAATAATATTCGTTCACACCCAGATACCACAACTTATTCAGTCATTCCCCATCAATGGATATCAACTTTATTTCCAGTTTTTTGCTGACACAGAATACTGCTATGAATATTTTGGCATATATGGTAGTATATATTTTGGTGTATGTAGGGAAATAGACGTGCACACATTTTGTCTTTAATCTTCTTGAGAGACATACTAGATAAAGGAATCTCTGAGCAATCTAGTGCTTTGTTTCTTTGTTCTTAATGTGTGTGTGTGTGTGTTCAGCCCTCTTTTGTCCTTTTCAGATAACAGTGAGGTTCATTTGATGCCTATTCCTTCTACACCTTCTTCCATGTTTTTATACTTGTCTTTTCATGTGCCAGTATGTAATGTTAAGTTTCAATCCTTCTTTCTCCTTTTTACATTAGCGCATACATTTTATCCTCTCTTCTCTTTCCCTTCTTCAAATTCTTAGAACTAAGCCAATCCACCCCAAGTCCTTTGTTTTTCTTATTTTTATTGCCTTTAATAACCTTTGAATACATTAAATTTAGTGTTCTGAAAGAACACTCATTTGTTCTACCCCTATTAGAATGTTAGCACTGTTCATTCCAACTATTCAAATAAATTTAACTTGCTTGATTTCTATAGAATCTTGTATTTGTATTTCAAAGTTCCCAACTGTGGTCTTGTTATCAGAAATAACTAAAAGTTCTCTATCCCATTAAAGGTCTATTTTTCCCTATTGAATTACACTCAGATATGGAAATTAAATTTTTTTTTTGTAAACCTATATCTTTTGTTTTTTGGAACATCATATTTTAAAATCTCATGATTATTGTAGAAACTGCCATATTTTGTGTCATCCTGACTGTAGTTCATATTTCTTTCTAGATGCTTGGAATATTTTTTTCTTTGGCATGGGAGTTCTGAATTTTAGCTATCACATTCCTGGGACTTTTCATTTTTGAGATTTTTCAGGAGGTGACCAGTGGATTCTTTCTAGCTTTACTTTGCCCTCTGGTTCTAGTGGATCTGGGAAGTTTTCACTTTTGATTTCTGGAAATATAGTATATAGGTTTATTTTCAATCGTAGTGTTCAAGGAATTCAATGATTCTCAAATAGTCTCTCCTTTACTCATTTTCCAAGTCAGATTTTTGTTTTTGTTTTTGTAGACAATCATGGTTAAGTGATTTGCCCAGAGTCATATGGCTAGTAAGTGTCTGAAGCCAGATTTGAACTCATGTCCTCCTAACTTCAGGGTGCATGCTCTATCCTTGCACTATTTAGCTATCCCTTCAGATGTTTAGGTATTAGGTATTTTATAGGTAGCTAGATGGCTCAGTGGATAGAGTGCTGGGCCTAGAGTTAGAAAGATCTGAGTTCAAATCTAGCCTCAAACACTTACTAGCTATGTGACCCTGGGCCGGTCACTTAACCTCTGTTTACCTTAATTCATTGGAGATGGAAATGGCAAACCACTATGGTGTGTTTGCCAAGAAAACCCCAATGGACAATATGGTCTACATGGTCACAAATAAACAGACATGACTAAACAACAACACTTTTACATTTCTTTTATTTTTCAATATTTCATTCTAATATTTGTTGCTATCTTATGGAGTATGATTTCTGTTTGATCTATTTTAATTTTCAGAGAGGACATTTCTTGAGTAAAGTTTACCACTTTCAAGAGGGATGGAGCCAAGATGGCAGAGTAGAGGCAGCAACTCAGAGAAACTTTCCCAATATTCCCCTCAAAACAACTTTAAAATAATTTAAAAAGTCAAATTCCAGAGTGGCATAGCCAACAAAAGTTTGAGATGAAACATTTTTCCAGCCTAAGACAACTTAGGAGGTTGGAAGGAGAGGTCTGTGATATCAGGGTATGGGATGGCCCATAGTATATATAGAGGTGGGCCTTGGAGGTAGTTGCAACAGCAGCAGCTTTGGGGGCTCTGAGTTTAGAGATGGCAAGAGGATTGGGCAACAGGTCAGAAAGAGATTACTATGAACCTTGAGCTGACAATGGGTGCAGGACTAGGTGCTATTTGGTAAACTCATTACCTGTATGCATTTCTAGGTCATTATGCAAGAGCAGAGAGGAATTCTTGTCAGTCACAAGGGAACAAGGAATCTGACCATAAAAATCTACTACAGTGACAGGTAAGATCAAGAAGAAGAAAATAATGTGAAAATAGCTACAAGCAAAGCCTAAAAGAAAAAAAAATGCAAATTGAACATAAGTCCAACAAGAACTACTGGAAGAACTAAAGAAAAAGATAAGAGTGGTAGAAGAAAAACTGGTAAAAGAAATGAGAGTGATGCAAAAAAAAATATGAAAAGAAAATCAACAACTTTGTTAAAAAAAAGAGACACAAAATACTGAAGAAAGTAGCACTTTAAAAAAAAAAATAATTGACCAAATGGAGAAAGAGGTACAAAGGCTTACTAAAGAAAATAATTCCTTAAAAATTAGAAATGGACAAGTGGAAGCTAATGGTTCCATGAGACACCAAGAAACAATAAAACCAAGTCAAAAGAATGAAAAAAAATAGAAAAAAATATGGAATATCTCATTAAAAAAACAACTGACCTGGAAAATAGATCAAGGAGATATAATTTAAGAATTATTAGACTACCTAAAAGCTATGACAAAATAAAAAGAGCCTAGGGGGCAGCTAGATGGCACAGTGGATAGAGCTGGCCCTGGACTTAGGAGGAACTGAGTTTAAATCTGGCCTCAGACACATAACACTTACTAGCTGGGTGACCTTGGGCAAGTCACTTAACCCTGTTGCCTAGCCAAAAAAAAAAAAAGAACCCACAAAAAAATAAAAAGAGCCTAGACATCATCTTTCAAGAAATTATAAAGAAAACCTACACCCATATCTTAGAACCAGAGGGTAAAATAGAAATTGAAAAAAATCCACAGATCACCTCCTAGAAAAGATCTCACAATGAAAACTCCCAGGAAAATCATAACCAAACTTCAGAGCTCCTAGATCAAGAAGAATTGCAAGAAGCCAGAAAGAAACAACTCAAATATCGTGGAGCCACAGTCAGAACTGCACAAGATTTAGCAGCTTCCACATTGGAGGAGTGGAGGACTTGGAATATGATGTTCTGGAAGGCAAAGGAGCAAGGATTATAATAAAAAATAACCTAACCAGCAAAATTGAGAATAATCCTTCAGGGGAAAAAATGTATATTTAATGAAATGGGGGACTTTCAGGCATTCCTGATGAAAAGATCAGAGCTGAATAGAAAATTTGATATTCAAACAGAAGATCCAAGAGAAGCATAAAAAGGTAAATGAGAAATAGTAATCATAAGGGACTTAATAAGGTTAAATTGTTTACATTCCTATGTGGTATGATGATACATGTAACTCCTAAGAACTTTATCATTATTAGGGCAGTTAGAAGGATTCTTCATAGACAGAGGACACAGGAATGAGCCTATTATCTTGGGATTAACTAAAAATTAATGAAGAGTGAGAAAGAAGGCTTCATTGGGAGAAGAGTGAAGGGAGATGAAGAATGGGGGAAATTATCTCACATAAAAGAGGCACAAAATGAAAAGATTTTATAATGAAGGGGGAAAAGGAGGAGTGGTAGCTAATATTTGAACCTCATTCTGATTGGATTTGGTTCAAAGAGGGAAGAATATATATGTACATACTCTGCTGGGTTCAGAAATCTATCTTACCCAACAGGAAAGTAAGAAGGGAAAGGGATAAGGAGGGCAGGGGACAGGGAGGGTGAGAAAAAGAAGAGTTAATCAAGGGAGGAAATGGTGAGAAGCAAAACATTTTTTTAAGGAGGGACAGGATAAAAAGAGGCAGAGAAGGACAAACAACAAAATAGGATGAAGGGAAATATGTAATTAGTAATGATAACTATAAATGTGAATGGGATGAACTCATGTATAAAACAGAAGTGAAGAGTAGAATGGATTAGAAACCAGAATCCAACAACATGTTGTTTGCAAAAAATATACTTGAAACAGAGAAACGCACAAAGAGTTAAAGTAAGGGGCTGGAGCAGAATCTATTATGCTTCAACTGAGATAAGAAAAGCAGGGGTAGCTATCATGATCTCATACAAAGCAAAAGCAAAAATAGACCTAATTAAAAGAGATAGGCAGGGAAAATATATTTTGCTAAAAAGGTACCATAGACAAGCAGTACTAAACATGCATGTATAAAATGGTAGAGCATTCAAATTCTTAAAGGAAAAGTTAAATGAGTTATAGGAAGAAATGGTTAAACTGTGCTAGTGGGGGACCTCAACTTTCCCCTCTCAGAATTAGATAAACCCAATCATAAAATAAATAAGAAAGAAGTTAAAGAAATGAATAAAATTTAGAAAAAAAATAGATATGATAGACCTGTGGAGAAAATTGAGTGGCAATTAAAAAGAAGTATACTCATTTCTCAGATGTAGATGACAACTTCAAAAAAATTGACCCTCTATTAGGGCATAAAAACCTCATGACCAAATGAAGAAAAACAGAAATATTAAATGTAGACTTTTCAGATCATAATGTAATAAAAATTACATTTAATAAAGGGCCTGACAAGCAGAAATTAAAAATTACTTGGAAAATAATAATCTATGCCTAAAAAATGAGTCTATCAAAGAACACATTATAAAAACAATCAATAATTTCATTAAAGATAATGACAGCAATGAGACAATATACCAAAGTTTGTGGGATGTAGCCAAAGCAGTACTTAGGGGAAGTTTATATTTCTAAATGCTTTTATCAGCAAAAAAAGAAATAGCAGATCAATGAATTGGGCATGAAATTAAAAAAAAATAGAACAAATTAAAAATCCCCAATTAAACTCCAAAAGAGAAATCCTGAAAACCAAAGGAGACATTGATGAAATTGAAAGTAAAAGACCCATCAAACTAATAAAACTAGGAGCTAGTTTTAGGGGAAAATAAACAATAAAACAGATCAACCATTGCTTAATTTGATTTTAAAAAAAGAAAGAAGAAAACCAAATCACCACTACCAAAAATGAAAAGGATGAATGCACAGCCAATGAAGATGAAATCAAAACAACTATTTTGTCCAATTATGTGCCAATAAACCTGACAATCTAAGTGAAATGGATGAATATGTACAAAAATATAAGATATCTAGATTAAAAGAAGAGGAAATAGAATACTGAAATAATCTTATCATAGAAAAAGAAATTGAATAAGCCACAAAGGAACTCCCAAAGAAAAAATCCCCAGGACCAGATGATTTACAAGTGAATTTTACCAAACATTTAAGGAATAACTAATCCCAATATTATATAAGCTATTTGAAAAAAAATAGGTGAAGAAGGAGTTCTACCAAATACCTTCTATAATACAAATATGATTTTGATACCTAAACTAGGGAGAGCAAAAACAGAGAAAGAAAACTATAAATCAATTTCCTTAATGAAAATCAGTGCAAAAAATTTAAATAAAATACTAGTAAGGAGATTACAACAATATATCACAAAGGCCATACATTATGACCAAGTGGAATTTCTATCAGGAGCTCAGAACTGGTTCAGTATTAGGAAAACTATCAATATAATTGCCCATACCAATAACAGAAACTAAAAAAGCATATGATTATCTCAATAGATGTGCAAAAAGTCTTTGACAAAATATAACACTGATTCCTATTAAAAATACTAGAAAGCACAGGAATCAATGGAACCTTTCTTAAAATGATAATTAGTATCTATTTAAAACTATCAGCAAACATTATCTGTAATGGGGATAAACTGGAAGCCTTCCCAATAAGATCAGAATTGAAGCAAAGATGCCCATTATTACAACTGTTATTCGATATTGTACTAGAAATGCTAGCTATAGCAATAAGACAAGAGAAGGAAATTAAAGGAATAAAAATAGTCAATGAGAAAACAAACTATCGCTTCTTGCAGATGATATGATGGTATACTTAGAAAACAATAGAGAAGTAACTAAAAAACTAGTTGAAACAATCAACAACTTCAACAAAGTTGCAGAATATAAAATAAACCCACATAAATTATCTGCATTTCTATATACTACCATAAAAACCCAGCAAAAAACCCAGTAAGAGATAGAGAAATGCCATTGAAAGTAACTGCAGACAATATAAAATATTTGGGAATCTACCTTCCAAAACATACTCGGAGATTATATAAAAACAATTATAAAACACTTTTCAAAGAAATAGACAGTTCCAAACAATTTGAGGAATATTAGTTGCTCATGGGTAGGACAAACCAATGTGATAAAAATGACAATTCTACCTAAGTTAATTTATTTATTCAGCCATACCGATTTACTAAAGAATAATTTTATAGAGCTAGAAAAGATAGTAACAAAATTAATCTAGAAGAACAGAAGGTCAAGAATATCAACAGAATCAATGAAAAAAATATAAAGGAAGGTGATCTAGCAGTTCTGGATTTCACACTATATTACAAAGGGTAATCATTAAAACAATCTGGTACTGGCTAAGAAATAGAGTAGGGGACCAGTGGAATACCTTAGGTACACAATACATAGCAGTGAATGACCACAGTAATCTAGAGTTTGATAAACCTAAGCTTTTGGATATAAGAACTCACCTTTTGACCAAAATTGCTGGGACCAAAATTGGAAAGCAGTTTGGTAGAAACTAGGCATAGACCAGTTTTTCACGCTGTATACTAAGATAAGGTCAAAATGAATAAATTGTTTAGTTTTGTTGTTATTATTGCTTTTGGGAGGCAATTGGGTAAGTGACTTCTAGAGGGTCACACAGCTACTAAGTGTCTAAGGCTGGTTTTGAACTCAGAACCTCCTGGCTTCAGGGCTGGTGCTCTATCTACTGTGCCACCTTGCTGACCCAGATAAATGATTTAGACATACAGGGTGATATCACAAGTAAATCAGGGGAGCGTGGAAAACTTTACCTGTCAGATCTATGGGTAAGGGAAGAGTTTATGACCAGACATGGGAAAAAATTTGATAGCAAGTTTCTCTGAAAAGGCCTCATTTCTCAAATATATAGAGATCAGAATCAAATTTATAAAAACAAAAGCCATTCTCCAAATGACAAATGGCCTGAGGGTATGAAATAGGCCTTTTTCAGAAGAAGAAATTAAGTCTATCTATAGTCATATGAAAAAATGCTCTAAATCATTATTGGTTAGAGAAATGCAAATTAAACAACTCGGAGGTACCACTTCATGCCTATCAGATTGACTCACATGACAGAAAAGGAAAATGACAAATGCTGGAGGATATCTGGAAAATAGGGACACTAATGCGCTGCTGGTGGAGTTGTCCAATCATTCTGGAGAACAATTTGGAACTATGCCCAAAGGGCTATAAAATTATGTGTGCCCTTTGACCTAGCAATGCCACTACTCTGTACTCCAAAGAAATGAAAGAAAGAGGAAAAAGATCTATTATGCAAATTAATATGTGTATGTGTGTATTTATGCATGTGTATTTGTGTATATTTATTTAGAGCAACTCCTTTTGTGGTGGCAAAGAATAAGAAATTGAGGGGATTCCCATTAATTGGGGAATAGCTAAACAAGTTCTAGTATATGATTGTGATGGAAAACTATTATGCTGTAAAAAAATAATGAGAAGAATGGTTTGAGAAAAAACCTGGAAAGACTTATATGAACTGAAGCATAGTGAGGTGAGCAGAACTAGGAGAAAATTTTATGCATAACAGCAGTATTGTACCACGAATCCACTGTGAAAGACTTAGCTACTCTGATCAAATACAATGATCCCTGAAAATTCCAAAGGACTCAAAATGAAAAATGCTATCCACCTCCAGAGAGAGAACTGATGAACTCTGAGTGCAAACTGAAGGATACTTTTTTAAGCTTTATTTTTCTTGCCTTTTTTTTTCACAAACATGGCTAATATGGAAATGTTTTATGTAATTTCATATGTATAATTGATATCACATTGCTTTGCCTTCTCAATGAAGGGGGAGGGGCTGGAGAAGGGGAGAGAATGTGGAATTAAAAATAAAAAAAAAGAATGTTAAAAATAAATAATAAAAATTTTTTAATAGTTTGCCCCTTTCTTTTCCAAGCTACTTCTAATTCTTTTCTCCAGAACTCTTATTTAATTTCTGAAAATCTCTTGCTTTATTTCTTCAAAAGATTCATAGGGTCCTTGTGGAAAACATTTTGCCTTTGAATTTCAGCTCACCATTGTTAAGGTGGATAGCATTTTTCTTTTTTTGGAGGATCTTCACATTTGCATTAAGTTTTGATGCTGGTTAACATTTTCTTTGATTTACTCATCTCTCAAGTTTTGGATCTTGAATGGGCTTTATGCCAGAGTCAGGCGCTCCTTCCTGCTGTGTTTTTGTGCAGAGTTGATAGATAGGTCTTATTTGGCCTTGCCTTGGGTCCCCTGGGTTCTTGTGCTGACCTGTACCTCTTTGGGTTAACCTCTCCTCCATATCTTTGAAATTCAGGGAACTTAATCTCGGTCCTCTCTTATATCTCAGGACAAAATGTCAGGGGTCTCTGAGGCCTTGGACTTGAGCTATTCCTGTCTGATCATTGTGGCACCACTGTGCTGGTCTCTGTTCGTTGGCGGTTGCTATTCCTCGGGACTTTCAAGATTCTCACCCTGGGGCTTTCTGATAATTCTGGGGCTTTTTGGCCATCCTAGGGCTTTCTCAGTGTCACCATCTGTTCTTTTTGCATCTAAACACAGATCCTTGCTAGGTTGCACTCACACTCACTTTTCCAGAAATGAATGCTCTCTTATATAGCCTGTGGGCTTCTGGATTACTTTTTATGCAGTTCTGGGGTAAAAGAAATTACTCATTATAGTTTTTCACTATTGTGTTATCATTATTTCATCTACTGCGAATTTTATTTTTCTGGAAGAGGTAAGTGGGAGCCAGGCAGTATGCTTCTCAATCGTCAACCATCTTGGCAGGAGGTACCCCCCATACCCTATTCGTAAGGTGGTTTTATTTTTTTTTTAATTTGAACAGTTAAGTGGATACTGGGAGAAATGTACTTGCTTAATTTAAAAGGGTCTTCTCTCAGGTCTACCCTCCTTTGCCTGGGTTACTGCCAACCCAAGTCCATCATACATGCTTCATACCTTTCAGTACTTCAAGGATCTATAATTTCATTCGTATGTTTATTTACTCCAATTACAATGGTCATAGTTCCTCTACAGTTTTGTAGATTGTCTCAGAGTTTATGTGGCTGAAAAATTTGTTACCCTGTGGCCAACCTGTTGAAGAGCCTTTCCATAACTAGCTAGCCTGATCCTTAGATGGCAGAGACCCAGTCCATCACAAGGTCCGCCCAGGAGGTTGAGTATTGGCTTTGCCACTTACAACCTAAATGACAAAACAACCTCCATGTGCTTCAGTTTCCTCATTTATAAAATGCAAGATGCTGCTGAATCCCTTCTAACTCTAAGCTTATGATCTTTTCTAGCTTTCTGCTCTTGCCTTCCACTGGTGGGGTCTTTGACTGATCAGGTTCACCACTACATCGTGATGCAGCATGGAAGAGGGGCTCAAGTGTGGGATGTTTATAGCACACACGTGATACAAATATGCTTAATACAGAAGAATAATCAAGGTCTGCAAGAGAACTCTTACTTCTCTTAGGTAGACATTTCATTAGAAGTTCAACCTAAAGTTTGAAGCTGAGAGCTCAGATTAATAATCTGGATTTCTCTCTGTCTCTGTCTCTGTCTCTGTCTCTGTCTGTCTCTCTCTGTCTGTCTCTCTTTGGCTAGGCAATGGGGGTTAAGTGACTTGCCCAGGGTCACACAGTTACTAAGTGTCAAATATCTGAGGCTGGATTTAAACTCAGGTCCTCCTGACTCCAGGGCCAGTGCTGTATCTATTACGCCACATAATTGCCCCGATAATTTGGATTTTTCAGCACTAATATCCCCTAGTTCTTTTCTCTAATAACTGGGGCACCAGTGTACTGGTTTCTGGTCATTGCCTGCTGCTGCTCCTCAGGACTTCCAAGGTCCATGACTTGATGGACATGGTCATCAAGTATCCTGCAGTAGCTGTAGGAGGCATGCAATCTTCCACAAATAGGACAAAGGTTAAAAAAAATTAAACCCAACCCCTAACCAACACACTATTACTCAAACAGTAATCAAATCAATGCTATCATTTTTGGAACATCAATTGTCCTATGCCTACACTTAACCATTTCTATCACTTCCTAGTCCAAACTTCCTAGTTTCCTTTAAAGAATTGTAAAGGAATCCCCATCAACGGGGGGATGGCTGAACAAATTATGATATGCGATATGATATATGACCATGTTTTCTAGTCCTGATTCTGCCACTAACCAGCTGTGTGAATATGGGCAAGAAGTCATTTCCTCTCTATAGACCTTGGTTTACTACTGTAAACTTAAAGTTTACTACTGTACAATTTACAACTGTAAAATAAGGAATCAGTCAATGAGGTTAGAATAGATGCTCTCTAAGGTACCTTCCAATTATGTAACTAAACTAAACATTAAGGCCCAGTCCTTTTTTAACTTTAATAAGCTAATCTTACATATAGCATGGGGAAAGGGTAAAAGCCCACTCCATAACCACATTTCTTGATTGTATATGCTTACTAAGATCATAGCAAGACTGGGCAGCAAGGTATTGGGACCATTGAATGGAAAGGAACCTAGAAAAGGGAGATTAAGGTAAAAGATGAGTAGACGTACAACACATCTCTATTCAATGATTAGGGATTGTTGTTAACCATTTCACAGTGGCTCAAGAGGTCAGAGGATCATTTCCTGAATTCTTCTTGAACAACAGAAGGTAGGAGGGTCTGCCCAATAGGGGGGCAACTGGAAAAAAGGAAAAAAAAAAGTTGTAAAAAGTTCTAATCAGAGATTCCAAGTCCCTACTAACCAGTCCCCAACAGTTTTTTTTTAATTTTTTTTTTTTTGGCAATAGGGGTTAAGTGACTTGCCCAGGGTCACACAGCTAATACATGTCAAGGGCTTGGTCTGAGGCCGGATTTGAACTCAGGTCCTCCTGACTTCAGGGCCGGTGCTCTATTCACTACACCACCTAGAGGCCCCCCCAGTCCTCATCAGTTTAAGAGAGACTTCTGTTGACCACAATTATTAGCTAGCTACATGCTGACCAAAAACAAGTAAAATTATCTTTCTATAATTCAAATATTTCTGCCTCTTGCAGGAATTTATATAATGTTATTTTTTTCCTTTTGATTATTATGAGCTCTATAATCACAAAAAGAAAGCATTTCTTTAGATAAAGATCAGAAAAAGAGGGCTGTGCATAAATCTGTAAATTTCTGCTATTTACAATTGAGAATTTTTCTTTTACACTTTTTAAATTTTAAATGGAATTTCCAACACTTCCTTGATTTTCAGGTGTTTCTTTTTGAACTGTTTTCTGATCTCTTCTGATTATTTTTATAATAATTTTTTTGTTACTCCTTTCACTACTTGTTTTTAAATTTTGATTAATTTTTAGCATTGCTATTACTATTCCTCCATTTGACCCAAGCTCTCATACCCTCAAAAAAAAAAAAGCTCTCTCACATAACAAATAACTATAATCACACACCAAACAAATCCACACTTTGACTATGTATGGAAATATATTCATTCTGTATCTTTTCTAGTCCATCAACTCTCTACCAAGAAGCAGGAGACATGCTTCATCATAAGTCTCCTGGGGTGATACTACATTGATCATAGCACTTAAGTCTTTCACAGTTATTTCCCTTTAGAACAAGGATTGGAAAACTGTGACCCATGTGCCATTCAAAATCAGCTGGTGAACTGAATTTGGCCTATGGCATGTAGTTTGCCAGTTTCAGCTTTAGAATATCATACTCACAAAAATTGTTTCTCTGGTTCTGTTCACTTTGCCCTGAATCATTTCATACAAATCTTCCCAGAGTTCTCTGAATTCATCCTTTTAGTCATTTTCTTATAGTCTATTATATTCATATACCTTAATTTGTTCAGCCATTCTATATTTGATGAACTCTTACTTTGTTTCCAGTTCTTTGCTACAACAAAAATGTTGCTATAAACATTTCTTTTAAATATATAGGTCCTTTCCCTCTTTCTTTCATTTTTTTGAGTATATGTGTAGTAATGGTATTGTTGAGTAAAAAAATATGCATAGTTCAATGACTTTAGATATAATGACAAATTGCTTTCCAGAATGGTTGGACCATTTCATAACTACACAAAGAGGGCATTAATGGCCTTGTAATCCCAGAGGCCCCATAATAATTGTCATTTTCCCCCTTGGTCATCTTTTTCCATCTGATGAATGTGAGGTAGGCCCTCAGAGTTGTTTTAACTTACATGTCTCTTAGTATTAGTGATATGGCATATTTCTTCATACTCCTGTTAATAGCTTACTTTTCTTCTTTTGTTTACCACCTGCTTATATACTTTTATAATTTATTAATTAGGTAATTCCTATTGTAATGGTACTTTTGTCAGAGAAATTTGTTATAATTATTTTTCAAGTTAATTGTTTTCTTTCTAATTTTTACAGCATTGGTTTTATATGTGTAGAAACGTTTTAATTTTATGTAATCAAAATTGTCTACTTAATCTCTTGTGATCCTTTCTATTCTTTGACTGGTCAACAATTCCAATTCTTACATTTTGTATTCTTATCAAAGTTATCTTCTTCCCTGCTACTCTAATTTGTTTATGATGTTATATTTTTTATCTAGGTCAGCCATTTGGAGTTTGTTGTGGTACATGGTATGAGATGATGATCTAAACCTAATTTTTGTCACATGACTTTTCAGCTTTCCCAAAAGTTTTTATTGTTGTTATTATTCAAATAGTGAATCCTTAGTGAAAATTATGCCATTGTGTTTGGTTCTGGTTATTCTTTCACTGGTTAATTTAATATTTTAAAATTAGGGTCAAATTGTTTTTGATGTTTATTACTTTGTAATATGGTTTGAGATCTGGTGCTGCTAGCCCCACTATCTTCCTATTTTTTCTATTACTTACCTTGAAATTAATTATATGTTGTTCCTCCAGATGAATTCTGTTATTATTTTGATAGTTTGACAGTTACCGAATCTGTAAATTAATTTTTGTAGTATTGTCATGTTTATCGTATTAGCATGGTTCAACCATGAACAATTAATTTAGATAATCCAATTACTTAGTTCTGTCTATTTCTGTAAAAAGTGTTTGTAGTTATATTCATACAATTCCTCAGTGTCTTGGTAGTTGAACTCCCAAATATTTCATCTATTCTGTAGTTATTTTGAATAGAATTGTTGTTTCTATCACTTCCTGTTAGATTTTTAATATAACATAAAGAAAAGCTGCTGATTTTTAAAGCATTATTTTACATCCAACTATTTTAAAGTTAGTGTTTTTTTTTTATTTGATTCTCAAGGGTTCTCTAAGTAAACTATTATATTCAAAGAAAGTTTGTTTTCTCTTTACCTATGATTATTCCCTGAATTTCTTATCTTTTTCTTATCTTATTGTTACAGTTACCATTTCTTGAAATACATCAAATAATATTTATGACAATGAAAATTCTTATTTTATCTTATTGGAAAGGCCTCTGGTATTTCTCTATTACAGATAATCTAGTCTAAATACTATTTACTTTATTAAGCAAAGGTTCATTTGTTCATATGATTTTTATAGCTTTAAAAAACTACAAATGGGTATTGCATTTTGTTAATACCTTTTTTTTATCAATTGATGTCGTAAGATTTTTATTGTTCTTGTTATTAATATGGTCTATTATAGTCATAATTTTCTTAATATTAAAATAACCCTCCATTGCTGGTATAAATCCAACCTATTCATAGTGTATAATCTTTTTAATATATTGCTGTAACTTCTTTTCTGATATTTTATTCAATATCTTTACTTTGATTCATTAGAGATGTTGTTCTATAGTATTCTTGCTCCATTTTCTCTCTCCCTAATTTAAAATCAGGACTATATTTGTGTAATAGAAAGGGTTTGCTAAGATGCTTCTTTCCTTCCTTCCTTCCTTCTTTCCTTCCTTCCTTCCTTCCTTCCTTCCTTTCTTCCTTCCTTCCTTCCTTCCTTCCTTCCTTCCTTCCTTCCTTTCTTTTTCTTTCTTCCTTCCTTCCTCTCTCCCTCCCTCCTTCCTTTGTTTTCATTTCATTTCTTTTCATTTTCTTCCTTCCTTCCTTGGTGCCTCCCTTCTTTTCATTTCATTTCATTTCATTTCATTCTTTCTCTTTCCTTGTTTCTTTGTTTCTTTGTTTTTTTCTTTGTTTCTTTCTTTCTTTCCTTCCTCTTCTTTCTTTGTTTCTTTTTTTCCTTCTTTCTTTCTCTTTTCCCAAACCATTTATTACTAAAAATTAATTGTGTTTTGAATATTTGACATAACTCACCTGTAAATCCATTTTGTCTTGAGTTCCACGCCCCCTCGCCCACCTTGGCAATTCCGTTAGAGATTATTTAATTCCACTCCACCCTCCCCACCGAAATTTGGTTAATTAAATTCTCTATTTTTTGTTCTCTTAACCTGGTCATTTTGCATTTTCATAAGCATTCATCCATCTCATTTAAGCTATCACTTTTGTTAGCATAATAATTTTAGTTCATTGATGTTCTCATAATTTGTTATGAATTATCTTTGTTCATTTTAGATGTTAGAAAATTTTTCCATATGCTTTATTCAATTAACTAAGGTTTACCTACTTTATTGTTTTTTAAATAAAATACAGCTTTAGTTTTATCAGTCCAATGTTTTTATTGTCATTGTTTTTAATCTTTTCTTTTATCTTCAGTGTTTATATTTTGTGTTTTGCCTGATATTTTGAGATTGGTTGCTTTTCTAATTTTTTTAGTTGTTTTTCATTTCTTTGATTTTCTTTCTTTCTCTTTTTTATTAATGAAATAAATTTCCCTCTAAGAATTGCTTTGACTGCAGCCTGAATTTTTTCTGCATACATGCGTGTGTGTGTGAGTATATTCCTGAATTTTTAGGAGATTTTTATGCTTTAGCAAATGTTAAGTTTTATAAACGTGACATGTACAGCTGGAGAATATGTATATTCCTTTCTCTTCATTAATTGTTAGAGATTTATCATATTTAAATTTCCCAAGATTTTATTCAGGTCCTTAACATCTTTCTTATTTATGTTTTTGTTAAATTTACCTAGATCTTAAAGGGGCAGATTGAAATCCCCAACTATTTTAGTTTTATTGTCTCCTCTCTGTAATTTAATTGACTTTTCCTTTAAGTAGTTATACGCTCTGCCATTCAGTGTCTATCTGCCTATCCATCTATCACCCCATAATTATTTATCTATCACTCCATTTCTATCTGAATAGATAGATGCGGTCTTGATATTATTGTCAATGGAATCTTTAAGCATAATGTAGTTTTCCTTCTTATCTCTTTAATCATATCTATTTTTACTGTTTTTTTTGTCTAAAGCCACAAGTGTTAATTTAAACCAAAAAAAAACCACCATAGAGATAACTTTTTTCTCTAGACCCTCTTAACACTGTGTGAATCTTAACATTTTAAAATGTTTTTATTTTTCTTGTAAGCAACATTGTTGGATTCTACTTTCTAATCCTTTTTGCTACCATCTTTCATTTTATAGGTTAGTTCATCTTATGCATGTTCATAATTATGATGGTCAATTCTGTATTTCCCTCCATTATAACTGTTCATATTTGTTTCTCTTTACAAAGAAGGAGATAGAGAAAGAGAAGGAATTGACTTGAACCACCTTCTATGATCAATTCTCCAAAAATGGTTTGTTTTGCTTGTGACTATTTCGTCTTCAGCTCTATTCTCTGTCTCTCTGTCTCATATTCGCTTTCGCCCATTTCCCTATCCTTGCCTGTTTTTGTTGTTGTTGTTGTTGTTGTGTTGTTGAGCTCCTAAATCAAACTGTGTAGGTGTTTTTGTTTTACTGTCTCCTCTGTTGTCCTGGTGCCATTGACTCTTCTGATCCAAACAGGTTGGCTAATGTTAGACCCTACCCTTTGCCTCAATCTCTGCCTTTACTCTCCTAGTATTCCACTATGTACTCTAACCTAGTCTGCTCTTTGTCTTCACCTTACATTATCCCCAGCTGAGAGTTGTTTCTATCCTTTCATATGGCTCGTCACAATAGGAGATCACTTTGGTCCCATGATACCATCTTCCCTAACCTCCGTTGCTTGTATCTGGGTAGTGAGTTGTCACTGTGGCTCTCAGCTCTTGGAGGAATGCACAACTAGGCCTTATCTCCCTATGCAGAGATTAATGGGGGCTGATTCTATATCCTTCTTCTATTCTAACAGACTAGAGCCAAGATCTGGCTTTGGGTCCCTGATTTTTGGTGCTGGTTCTCTTGTGCAAAGGGCTAACTGACTCCAGTTCCATCCGTGGGAACTCACACAGGCTTTCTTGGCATGGCTCTTTCCACCTCCTCAGACTTCCACATTTGTCTGGACTCTCACTGGCTTTCCTCGTGCAGCTCCTCTCTCTACCTCCATACTAATCTTTCTGTGGGGTTCTGGACTAGTTGAAGGCATGTACTTCTGTTTTTTTTTTTTTGTTGTTTGTTTTGCTTGATCATTTGCCTTTTTGGGTCCCTTTCAGACATATACTTGGATCTGTGTGGTAATATTGGGCTATTGTATCCTCTTTCATACTATCATCTTAACCATGAATCACTACAACCATTATCCAAGACTATAATAACACCTATCCAATTTTAAGTTTTGATGTGATACTAGATTTCACTTAATTGCCACTTCTTACAAGAGATCTTTCCTGATTCCTCTAATTTGTTAGTGTCATCCCACTTTGTTTTGTATTTATTGTGTATTTTAGCGAAGGCTAGATTGGTGAATGGAGACATTTGTGCCAGGGAGACCATCCAGAATGCTTGTGAGGTATGAGATGAGGTTTATTTGATTTTTTTGTGATTTTTCTCTCCAGTGAAATATAAACTGCTTAAGGGTAGGAAGTGATTCATTTTTTTCCCCTTTGAATCCCAAGTACCCAACACATTGCTTAGCATATAGTAGGTAATCAATAAATGCTTGGTGAATTTAGCTGAATCAAAAGAGTGGCACAGAGAAATTTTTCAGACGAGGCCTATCCTGGTTCAGCAGTACCTGGAGAACCCCAACTTCACAAGAACTGTGTACTTCTGTCAAGCAGGCTAGACTTCCCTTCCAATATGGCTGTACAAAGATGCCTATGTACAAAGCATGGCACAGGCCACACTCCTTTCTGTAAGCTCTGGTGCTTGTGAGGAAGACAAAAGCCTACCCTTAGACTCCAAGGGAGTTTGCAGCTACAGGGTGAGTATGTAGAATGGAAACAATTGAGGGGAGGTGCCTTGATGAGTAAAACAGTGTGATCACTTACCTGTAGAACTCATCAAATTCCGTCCACTTATGGTTTATGCAGGGGCTGTTTCTCTGGCAAGAGGGTCAGGAGACCCATATTCAGCTTCTCAGGTAGGGGCTGGTATTTCTCTGCTTTTGCAATACTTCTCCTGCACATTGCTTTCTGTCCTCTGACACATCCATTGTAATCCCTCATCACCTTTTGCAATTGCACTCTGATTAGTGAGTGTCTGGCATATAGTAGGTGCTTAATAAATGTTAGTGAATTAATTAATCAATCAGTCTCCTCACCTCAAATCTCTTCATATTCCAGTTCTTCCTCCACTCAGATATTAAAGTGATTTTCTTAAAGTATAGGTCTAACCAGGTAAACCTTCCCTCCATTCATCAGACACCAGTGGCTCCCTATTACCTCCAGGATCAAATATAAAATCCACCCACTGTTTGGCTCTTAAAGCCCTTTATAACTTGTCCCTTTCCTACTTTTACAGTCTTTTTACGCCTTACTCACCTTCAAGCACTACTTTGTGATTCAGTGACATCAGTCTGCTTGCTGTTCCTTGTACAAATCACTCCATCTCCTGACTGCATTTTCTTTGGCTGTTCCCCAGGTCTGGGAATGCCCTCTACTTCTTCCTCTCTGCCTCCTGGCTTCCTGGCTTTCTTAAAGTTTCAGCTCAACTCCTACCTTCTCTAAGAAGTTTTTCCTGATCCCCTTAAACTAGTGCCTTTTCTTTGCAATCACCTCAAATTTATCTTGCCTATATCTCATTTGTACATAATTTTTTACATGTTTTCTCCCACATTAGAGACAGTTTTTGCCTTTCTTTGTATCCCCAGGGCTTAGCACAGTGATTGGCACATAGTAAGTACTTAATAAATGTCAATTGACTTGACTTGAGTTTTTCACAGCTCTGGTCACCACTGTTCATGTATATAATAGCTAACCCAGCCTGCTTTTCCTTTGAACAAAGAATTGGGTGCATTAGATGCCTACCTACTATTCCTGGTTGAATTTTTCCTTTCCTTAGTAAAGCAGATTTGGGAGTGGATTATAACCTGGGCTGTGGAAGGAAAGCAGAAAATTCAGGGAAGGAAGGCAGGTTGGTTGGTTTTATCTTCTTGCTCTGATGGAGAAATTGCCAGGGGCATGCACCATATGTCACAACCTCTAACCTATTCCAGTCATGTTCCTAGACTGTCCAGCTGTTCTAGTCATAATTATTGAAACTAAGTCCCAGGGAACTTTGTGGTTTTGGAAATACTCTGGTCTCTTTAGATCTTTACTACTGTTGTTATAGCTGATTAGGACCCTGGCAGCCTTCTGTTGGTCTCTTGAAAACTGCTGTAATTCTCATTCATCATGGAGACGGGCCAGCTGCTTGAGAGCCTGGCTTCAGGAAGGCAGGGCTCTTTTTGTAGCGGTAGCTGCTTGTTGCTGGTTCTGACCTTGGTGAGGCTGGATCTCAAAGCCAAAGGTATTGACCTTTGCACCACACTCACTGGTGTATAAAACAGTGCTTTCCTTTTCATAATAAGACAATCTATTTTCATTTTGTGTCCTTGACCTATAATCTGTATTGGTTTGTCTATATTGGGTTCTGAACCTATGGATGGAAGGGACAATCTATCTGTCATTTTCTGTGTGTACCCCAGCACATTGTCATAAACAATCATTCCCTGAAGATTTCATGATGAGCACATCTCTAAATGTGTTTTTAATGTATTCAAATGTATCCTGTCTCAAAAATTAATTTGCCTTTAACTTTCTTAGATCTAACTCTCTTAGAACATTCAGGGAGTTTACATGTGCCTCACCAGGACAAATTTGTTTCGCTTGACTGAACTTTAGGTACTGAACTCAAATGGACTTAATCAGAGGTTCATAGATTTAGAATTGCAAGGAACCTCAGAGGCTATCTGGTATAACCTCCTCATTTTACATATAAGGAAACTGAGACCCGCGGCGTCTAAGTTACTTGGTCACACATGTAGTAAGTATCAGAGGCAGGATATGAACCCAGGTCCTGTGACTCCAAAGTCACCACTCTTGATTATGCCGTCTCATGTTATCTGATTCAATCCTCTCGTTGTATAGATAAGGAATTGTAAATCCAACTAGTGATGTAACTTGTTCCAGGTTACACAGGTGACAGAGTAAGGATTAGAACTCATAACCCCTGATTTCAAATCCAACACTTTTTCAATAATTCATCCAACATTCATTTTCATTTTGGTAACTACACTGAGGGTTAATTGTACTGCTGAAAATACTCAATATTTGAATGGTACTTTGTGTGTTTTAAGGCACCTTCAACCAGAAGACATCTGTACAGTGCAATAAAATCACATTCATAATCCAATTACTTTTCACTTAACTCAAAAGTGACTCAAATATTCCATAAACTGGCATTGCAAATACCTTCTATATAATGACAATTGTGGAACCTTTATATAGAAGGCTTGAGAATGAGCACTACTCTTCAGAAACTGGAATTGGAGCAAGCTCATTGAGAGCAGAGAACATTGGGGGTTTTGTGTTTTGTGGTTTTTTTTTTTGGTCTTTGTATTTCTGACACCTTAGACCAATTATAAATTGGGAAATAGTTCCTCCTTTCTCAAATCCTTCTAGGTGTTTTTGTCAATTGGATTCATCTTGGTTCAGTCATGGTTTGAGCTTTTCTTCTTTGTACCTCAGTTTTCTGATATAAAAAATGTGTGGGGCTAGGAGGTTTCTAAGGCTTGCCCTAGCTCTGAAATGCATGAAAACATAATTGAGAGAACCTTTTCTCTATGGTACCCAGCCATGTTGCTACCGTATTTCTATGCTGCTGTCCTGAGCAGCTCAAGAAATGGTAAAAATCATACCACCTTGAACCTAAACTGATTTGGGGAGGGGAAGACAGAAGGATGTAGTTTTTCACATTGTGGTAAGATAACCACTTGAAATGATTTTTGATCTGGTCACTATTGTTCCTGTATATAATAACTAACCCAGCTTGCTTTTCCTTTGAACAAGGAATTGGGTGCATTAGATGCCTACCAACTATTCCTTGTTGAATTTTTCCTTTCCCCAGTAGGGTAGATTTGGGAGTGGATTATAAACTGTACTGTGGAAGGAAAGCAGAAAATTCTATACAAAATCTTATATTTATCTTGAACTTACATTATGAGACAGCCAACATTAGTACCCTCCACCATTAAGAATTCAATTCAGTTCAACTTATCAAATACTTATTAAGTACCTAGAGTTCTAAGTCTCAGGCACCATCCATCAATTAGTCAATCAACAAGCATTTGTTAAACATCTACCAAATGCAAAACATCCTGCTAGGCATTGGGAATAAAAAAAAAAAAAGGAAACAATCCCTATTCTGAGGCTTATATGAGGGAGAGCAAAGTACATGCATAAATGTAAGGTGAATAAATACAAGTATATTAAAACAATCTAAAAAGAAGATATAAGCCCCTGCCCCAAGGCCCATTGGTATTGGACTCTCTCCTTATTGACAAAGATAAAGGCTTTGCCATACATTAGAGGCATGGGTGGGATGGAGTTGGTAAGAGACAAGAGCTTTATTTCTCATTGTGGGACTGGTATAGGGATCAGGCATAGAGCCAGTGTCCCCCTTGCCCCTCAAATGACAAAGGTATAAAAAGTTAGCTTGAACACGATCATATCCCCTAGATGAAAAAAATTGAAGGGAGAAGATAGATACACTTCTAGCCCAGTACTTTCTCTCTTTGAGAAGAGCAAAGTTGTGACCTCTGATGCCAACCTTCTGTTTTCCTTCCTTTCAGGAATAAAGATTCCCCTTGGAGAAGGATAAATGGAAAGGAGGTTAGAGTTACCTCTTCTGCCTCTTTTGAGCTGCATAGGGGGAGCATCCTTATCCTACAAGGACCCCACCCTATATGTAGGGCTCCCTACTGTTACAAAGGGAGAGCATCAGCAATTAGGGGATCAGGAAAAGCTTCATGAAAAAGATAGTACCTACGCTGTGTCTCCAAAGAAAAGAGGGTTTCCCTGAGGCAGAGGTAAGGAGGGAGTGCATTCCAGTTATGTGGGACTATTCCAACAATGTGCAAAGGCAGAGAACTGGAAGATATAATGTCATGTCTGAGGAATAGAGAAAAGGTTAATTTGGTTAGATTTTAGAATGACGAAAGGAGAGTAGTGTCCAATGAGAATGAAAAGATAGGTTGGGGACAAATTGCAAAGGATTTTAAAAGCTAAACGGGGAGTTTATATTTTATTCTAAAGGCAATAAGAATTGGAGTTGATTGAGTAGGGGAGTGACATGGTCAGATTTTCATTTAAGGTGAAATTATTTTGGGATTGATGTATTTGATGGACTGGAATAGTGAAAGACTTGAGACAAGGACACTAGTTATGAGGCTATTGTAATAATCGAGAGAAGAGATGATAAGGGCTGGAACTAAGATGGAAGCTCTATGATTGGAGAGAAGGAGCAGGATAGAAGAGATGTTGTGGAAGTATAAATGGCAAGATTGGGCAACTTCTTGCATATGTGGAGTAAGATAAATTTAGGAGCGGAGCATAAAGCTGAGGTTACAAACTTAGGAGACTGGAAGGGTAATGGTGCCTTCAACAGAAATATGAGCATTTATTGGGAGAGAGAATGTAGGAAGGAGAATAAAAGCATATCTGCAACAGAACCATGGGGAACACCTACACCTACAGTTAGAAGGCATGATATGGATGATGAGCCAGCTGAGGAGAATGGGAAGAAGTAGTCAGAAAGGTAAAGGGAACAGCAGAAGACAGTTGTGCTGTGAAAATCTGGAGAGAAAAAGGATATCTAGGAAGACAGGGTGGCCAAAAGGGTCAACTGCAGGAAATAGATTGAGAAGGATGAAGACTGAGCAAAGTCCACTAGATTTGGCAATTAAGTAGTCATTGGTAACTTTGGAGAGGGCAGCTGAGTGATGGAGTCAGGAGACAGATTGCTTGAGTTGTGAATTGGAGAGTGCGAGGAAAGGCATAGAGTCAGCAAGTGAAGATTTTTTTTTCAAAGAGTTTGACTGAAGAAAGGAGGGCAGATAGGAGGCAATAGCTTGAAGGGATGATAGTGGCTAGTGTAAAAAATTTTTTTTAAAGAATGGGGGAGGGGAGAGCAGCTAGGTGGTGCAGTGGATAGAGCATCGATCCTGGAGTCAGGGGGACCTGAGTTCAAATTTGGCCTCAGACACTTGACACTTATTAGCTGTTTAGCCCTGGGCAAGTCACTTATCCCTATTGTCTCCCTTCCACCCCCCCAAAAAAAGAATGGGGGGAGACAAAAATTGTATTATATGAATATAATGGAATATTGCTGCACTGTAGGAAATGATGACTGTGATAAATATAAGAAGCATGGAAGACCTACATGAACCAAGGCATGATGAAGTCAGCCCAGTGAAAGAAAAATGAGAAAACAATGTAAATGGGAAAAAAAAACAACCACACACACAAATCAAAAATAATGTAATGAAACCAAAAAGATGACTAGAAATAGGAGATATAGAAACATAACCCTAACCCACTCCTTCCTGGAGGTGGGAAGACCATAGATATTGAACATTATACATATTTTTGGTCTTCTTAATGTATTGATGAGTTATAATTTTTCCTCTTCTTTTTTTTCCATTTAATATATTATTTGTTATATAGGATGTGTCTCTGGGAAATAGAAATGGAGGGATACTGGGGAAAACTATGATGATGCAAAAAACAGAAAACATCAATTAAAATTTATTTTTAAAAATGGAAGAAGACTTGGGGGTTTTTGAAGGCAGTATAGAAGCAAGCACTAGATGAGAGATGTTGAAGATTGAAGAGAAAGGGGGGATGATTGAGGATAGAATCTGCTGTAGAAGATGGGAGGGGGTGGCAGGTGATATGAATACAAAGACAAGAATAAAGTCATCCCTATCCTCAAGAAATTTACATTCTGTTGGTGGCTGGGGTATGTATGTATGCATGTGTGTATGCATATGTGTGTTATATACACACATACATGCAAACATACAGATATGTAAATACAAAGTATATCCAAAAAAATAAAAATAATTTTTGGTGGGGATGGGAAAAACACTAACAATGAAGGGATTAAAAAAGGCCTCATGAAGGAAGATAGGGATTTCATGAGGTAGAGATAAGGAGAGAGTAATTGAGGCATGGGAGACAGACTACAAAGGCACAGGATTGGGAAATGGTATGTCACATATTAGGAAGAGTGAGTAGACCTACTTGTCTTAAACATAGAATGTGCAAGGAGAAATAATAGGATATAAGTCTGGAAAAATAGTCTGCAATCATATTGTGAAGGGCTTTAAATGTCAAACAAAGGAGTTTTAATGTTATCTTAGAAGCAACAAGAAGCCTGGTTTAGTTGGGGAAAAAAACCCTCTGAATTTTCCACCCTATTCTATCTGAAAGGCTATCTATTCTATGGTCATGTCCTCTCTAAAAAGAACCTCCCTCTTCTCTGGAATGCCTCCTCCATATTTGGAATCATCTATTTTAAGCTATAAATGTCCATTTTCTAAGTTGATTGATCCCCACCTCAGGGATGGGAAGGATATCAGACACTTGAAAAAGCCCCTTTCCTCCTCAAAAGCTCCATGAGATTGTTTGATCCTGAAGTTGCCCTAACTTCCTAGCTAAGTGGTCTGCCTTGACTATGGAGCTATGTTGAACTATACAAACTTAGACCTAGTAATACAAGACCAATATCAATTCACTCCTCTTGCTATAGCCAATCACACCCAAGATTACTTGGTGACATTTCTGGTTGTATCCTTTCTGCACATGTATTGATATATATGTATTATCTAATTCAGACAATGATTTAGATCTAGAACTCAACAGGAAGAAGAGAGTTGGCTATTTTACCTCTGGAAATTGAAAAGTGTCTTCAGTCACGCCAAACATCTTTCAGAGCTAGAGCCCATTTTTTTTTAAGACCAATATCCTACAAATGATGTTGGGGGACTGAAAGTCATGGAACACAGCAGTCTCATGAATTCCAAATGATAATCACACAAAGGGCACTTAATGAGTGTGAATAGACTACAACTTATAACCAGCCTTCAAATAACTAGAGTAGAAGATGTCAGCAGGGGAATGTGCAGAAAAACAAACAAACAAACAAACAAAACAAAGGTGAATTGGTCATTTAGCAAGAGTAAGGGAGAATGAGCAGACAGTCTAAGCATTCTGCTGGTGTCCTCATGAAACAGAGAGAAAGGGAAGAAGGCCCCTAAAACATTGAACATATATCTTGAAGTGAATTTAAGAAAGGACACGGACAAGAGTCATGCAGGATGAGCAGGTGAAGATGGGATGGGATCTGCATAATTGGAACAAACATCCAATGTGATGAGACCACGGAGTCATAGGAATACTTGAATATTTCTTTCCACATTAACTCATCTAATTCTTCTGGGAAGACTTTGGGTCCCAGGAATAAACACTACTGACCATCTTAGCTTTGTGCTTAAAAAAGAATATAACTTTGGTGCTTTACAGAGGATAGATTCCCAAAAAGAGATATAAAAAAACAGGGAGACCAATTAGAATGCTATAAAACAGTCCAGGGGAAAGGTGGTAAAGTCCTAGAGTGGTGGCTGTGCAAATGGAGAAAAGGATATGAACTATGCTATGGAGATAGAATCAATAAGACTTGACAATTGATTAGATATGGTGGGCATGGGAAGAATGAAGAGACCAGGATGACTTCAAGTTTGGAAGCCTGGATGACTGGAAGCATGGTGGTACCATTGACAAAAATGAGGAATTTAGGAGGAGAAATACACGTAGGAGAAAAGAGACTAAGCTCCATGTCAGATTGTGGAGTTTGACTCTTTTTGTGCTGCTTGCTCATGATCCCAGCCAATTACTTGAGTTATGAACTCTTTGTTAAGGTAGGGGTCTGCTTCCAGTGTGGAGAATGTACTGTCCCAAGCTTCAGGGGTTTTCTGCAGATGTTTTCAGAACATTCATATAGCACTTTCATATAGGGAGGCCCAATAGGTTTTGATGATGTGGAGCTAGAGGTTAGCAGAAAGAGGAGGCATAATTATGTAGATCTGAGAGTCATTGGTCTAGAAATGATAAGTGAACCCATGGAAGTTGATGAAATCAATGTAGAGAAAGAAAAGAAGAAACCCCAGAGCAGAAACTTGGGGAGTATTCATGATTAGAAGGTGGGATGTGGCTGATGATCCCACAAAAAGAATGAGGAGAGGTGAGACAGGTAGAAGAACCAGGAAAGATCATTCTCATGGAAGTCATTAGAGGACAGAATATCCCAGAAGGGAGGAAGGGGAAGGGATAACGGCATTAAATGCTTCAGAGAGGTCAAGAAGTATGAGGAATTAATAAAGGCTATTGGATTTAGCAACAAAGAGATTCTTAGTAAATTTGCAGATAGCAATTTTAGTTGAGTCATAGAGTCAAGTCCTACTGCAAGGGGTTGAGAAGTGAGTGGGAGTTGAAAAAATAGAGGCAATGAGTGTAGTTTTTTTTTTCCCATCTAGGCAATTGACTATGAAAAGGAAAAAAAGAAATAGAAGATAACTTGAGGGTATAGTAGTGTTGTGAAGTTATTTTTTAAGGATTAGGGAGATCTGAGCATGTTTAAAGGCAACAGGGAACAAAGCAGTAGATAAGAAGAGACTGAAGATAATAAGAAGGGTGTATGAGCAAAAGGATAAGCTTCAGGAGAAGATGGTAGGGAATGAGATCAAAGCACAAGTAGCAGGGGCTGGCTTTTGCAAGGAGTCTCTGACAAAGGCAAGTGCAGAGAGAACAAGGAATACTGAAGAGGGGTTTCCAGGTGTTGAACTGGGAAAAAGGATCTCAAGATGCTCTCTTTTCATTCTTCTTATACCTTTTGACCATTCCTTCTTAGATTCCTTTGTACACTCATTATCCATGTCATGCCCACTAATTATATGTGTATCCCAAGGTTTTGTCATTGTTCCTCTTTTGTTCTCTACCCTATTTACTTGGTGATCTCATCAGCTCTCATGGGTTGGTTTGATTACCATTTCTATGTAGATGACTTCCAGATCAATATCTCTGACCCTAATCTCTGTACTGAATTCCAGTCTCTTATCACTAACTGCCTATTAGATAATTCTGGCATACCTGTAGGTATCCCAAATTCAACATGTCCTAGACAGAACCAGAATCTTTTCCCTTTAAATTGATCCCTCCTCTGAGTTTCCCTATTTCTGTTGAGGGCACCACCATATTTCATGTTACCAATGTGATTTTTTTTTAAATCATACTTTATTTTTCCCTAAATTACGTGTTAAAACAGTTTTAACAAGATGGCAGAGTAACAGCAGTGCCTTGCTTGAGCTCTCCCCCAAACCCCTCCAAATACCTGTAAAAAATGGCCCTAAACAAATTCTAAAGCAGCAGTACCCACAAAAAGACAGAGTGAAACAAATTTCCAGCCCAAGACAACCTGGATGGTTGATCAGAAAGGTATATTGTGCCTGGCAGGGAGAGGAGAACAGTTTGGTGTGGGTGTGCAGGCAAAACAGACCTCAGAAAACCTGGAACAGGTCTCAGAGGACTGAATTACAGGCGGCTGCAGCAGTTTCCTGACTTCTCAACCCATGAACGCCAAAGACAACTTAGAAGGTCAGTAGGGAAAGTCTTTGTCAGTGGTGAGAGAGAAACTCAGTCCCAGTCCCAGTCCCCAAGCACGACCCCGAGGTGGCAGGGCTTCTGGAGCTTCTGGCCCACTGACTGAGGGGGAATCAAGTGGCTGATCAGATGAGGATTGCAGGGATCTCTTTGCTGATGCAGGATTCTCTTGCTTTGCCCGTGCTTGGATCTGGGTCACAGTTCTGGGTGGCGGTCCTGGGGCGAGGAGGAGCGCTGGCATGGTGGAGCTTGTAGTGGCGGTGGAGAGGAAACCCTCCTCACAGTTCCAAGACAGAAAAGAGTGCTTGTGGTCACTCACAGACCAGAGCACAGGCCAAGAAAGGAGCAAACACCTCTTCTTAGATCATACCACCTTGGAAGATCTGAAAATTTACAGGTCCCTAGAAGTGTCTCTGAAAACATCTGCAGAAAACCCCTGAAGCTTGGGACAGTACATTCTCCACACTGGAAGCAGACCCCTACCTTAACAAAGAGTTCATAACTCAAGTAATTGGCTGGGATCATGAGCAAGCAGCACAAAGAGTCAAGATCATAGAATTTTACTTTGGTGACAAAGAAGATCAAAACATACAACCAGAAGAAGACAACAAAGTCAAAGCACCTACATCCAAAGCCTCCAAGAAAAATATGAATCAGTCCCAGGCCTTGGAAGAGCTCAGAAGGGATTTTGAGAAGCAAGTAAGAGAAGTAGAGGAAAAACTGGGAAGAGAAATGAGAGTGATGCAAGAAAATCATGAAAAGCAAGTTAACAGCTTGCTAAAGGAAACCCAAAAAATACTGAAGAAAATAACACCTTAAAAAATAGCCTAACCCAAATGGCAAAAGAGGTCCAAAAAGCCAATGAGGAGAAGAACACCCTAAAAAGCAAAATTGGCCAAATGGAAAAGGAAGTCCAAAAGCTTACTAAAGAAAATACTTCCTTAAAAATGAGAATGGAGCATTTGGAAGCTAGTGACTTTATGAGAAATCAAGACACTGTAAAACAAATCCAAAAGAATGAGATTATCAAGAAATTATCAAGCAAAACTGCCCTGATATTTTAGAACAAGAGGGCAAAATAGAAAATGAGAGAATCTGCCTGTCACCTCCTGAAAGAGATCCCCAAAGGAAAACTACTAGGACTATAGTAGCCAAATTCCAGAGTTCCCAGGTCAAGGAGAAAATATTACAAGCAGCCAGAAAGAAACAATTCAAGTATTGTGGAAACACAATCAGGATTAACACAAGATTTAGCAGCTTCTACATTAAGGGACCACAGGGCTTGCAATATAATATTCCAGAGGGCAAAAGAGATAGGATTACAACCAAGAATCACTTACTCACCAAAACTGAGCATAATCCTTCAGGAGAAAAAATGGATATTAAGTGAAATAGAGGACTTTCAAGCCTTCTTGATGAAAAGGCCAGAGCTGAATAGAAAATTTGACTTTCAGATACAAGACTCAAGTGAAACATGAAGAGGTAAACAGAAAAGAGAAATCATAAGAGACTTATTAAGGTTGAACTGTTTACATTCTGCATGGAAAGATGATATTTGTAACTCTTGAGTCTTTTGTCAGTATTAGAGTATTTGGAGGGAAAAAATTATATGTATGTAGACAGACAGACAAACAGATAGATAGATAGATAGATAGATAGATAGACAGATAGCACAAGGTGAGTTGAATGTGAAGGGATGATATCTGGAGAATAAAATTCAAGGGTGAGAGAAGATTATAATGGGAGAAGGAGAAAGGGAGAGAATGGGGTAAATTATCTCACATAAAACAGACAAGAAAAGGCTTTTACAGTGGAGGGGAAATGGGGGAAGGTGAGAGGGAATGAGTGAATCTTATTCTCATCAGATTTGGCTTAAGGAGGTAATAACATACACAATTGGGTATGGAAATCTATCTTACCCTACAGGAAAATGGAGGGGGAGGGGACAAGAGATCAGGAGGATAATAGAGAGGAGGGTAGATTGGGGGAGGGAGGAATCGGAAGCAAACACTTCTAAGGAAGGACAGGGTCAAAAGAAAGAATAGAATAAATGGGGAGCAGGATAGGATTAAGAGAAATATACTTAGTTTTTCACAACATGACTCCTATGAAAGTGTTTTGCATGACTACACATGTATAACCTGTATCAAGCTGCTTGCCTTCTCAATGAGGGTGGGTGGGGAGGGAGGAAGGGACAAAATTTGGAACCCAAAGTTTTAAAAACAAAAGTAAAAAAAATTGTTTTCACATGCAGCTGGGAAATAAGATATACAGGAAATGGAGTATAGAAATCCATCCTGCCCTACAGGAAAATTGAAGAGGAAGAGGATAAGAGAAGCGAGGGGAGAGATAGAATGGAGGGCAGATTAGGGGAAGGGGTATGCAGAATGCATGCCATCTTGGGGTGGGGGGAGAGATGAGATGGGGAGAAAATTTGGAACTCAAAATCTTGTGAAAGTGAATGTTGAAAACTAAAAATAAATAAATTAATTTTAAAAAGTTTTAAATTTTTCTTTTAAAAAAAGTCTTAAGTTCCACATTTTGTCCCTCTCTCCCTCCCTCTCCTTCCCCTTTCCCCAAAATTGTAAGTCATCTGATATAGGTTATACATGTGTATTTATGTAAAACAGTTCCATATTAGGCATTTTGTACAAGAAGACTTGAACAATAGAAAGAAAGAGAGAAAGAAAAGAAAGAAAGAAAGAAAGAAAGAAAGAAAGAAAGAAGGAAGGAGGGAAGGAAGGAAAAAGAAAGAAAGTGAAAAATAGTATGCTTCAGTTTGTATTCAGATAATAACTGTTCTTTCTCTGGAGGTGGATAATATGTTTCGTCATGAGTCCTTTAGGATTGTCTTGGATCATTGTATTGCTGAAAAGAGCGAAGGCATTCACAATTCTTCATCGAACAATATTGCTATTACTGTGTACAATGTCCTTCTGGTTCTGCTCATTTTACTTTGCATCAGTTCATGTAAGTCTTTCCAGGTTTTTCTGAAATCATCCTCCTTGTCATTTCTTATAGCATAATAATATTCCATCACAATCATATACCACAACTTGCTCAGCCAATTCCCAATTGATGGGCATCCCCTCAATTTCCAATTCTTGACCACCAAAAAAAGAGCTGCTACAAAATATAAATGTCACTCTTGACTCCATATTCTTACTCATCCTACATATCTTTTTGATTTCTAAATCTTGTCATTTCTAGCTCTACAACATCTTTCAATATATCCTTTTCTCTACATTTAGACATCTATCATTGTAGTTCAGGACCTAATCACTTCTTATTTAGACTATTGCAATTGCCTATTAAGTTATCTTCATTTCTCAAGTCCTGTCTCATTCTGTTACACTCCATCTTCCACATAAGTCCTAAAGTGATTTTCCTAAAACACACATTTGACCATATCACTCCTCCATTTGATAAATTCTAGTGGCTTCCTATAAATTCTAGAACAAAATAGAAATACCTCATGCATTGAAATTTCTTAACCTAGAACTGCCATAATGCACACAGACACACACACAGACACACACACACAGATACACACACACACACACACAGAGTTTGTTGTAGGAACACATTTAACTCCACAAGGAAACATTAGAGAACAGGGAAAGGGAAAAGGAGGGAGGGTAAAGGATAATAGACCTAGACCTAAAGAAAGATTAGTCATAAGCCAAAGATACTCTAAGTTTGGAGGGAGTTTAAGAAGAGGAGTTTAAAAGGAAAGTTGAAAGGGTAAGAACCCTGTGATTAGGATCTTTTCAAGGCAAAAAAAAGGATCAGTGGAGCAGAAACTGATTGCATCAAACCTAAGTTTTTGTGCTAAGCACATTGTTGTCCCATGACTTGTTTCTTCTTTGTAAAGAAGGAAGATAGAGTAAAGAAAAGAACCATATAAGATGATTGGATGGAGGAAAACAGACAATTAATGATCATAAATGTGGATGGGATAAACTTACCCATCAAGCAGAAAACAGCAGAATTGATTAGATAGTAGAATCTAATAATGTGTTTACAAAAAATGCACTTGAAACATAAAGACCTACAAAGTGTTAAAATAAAGGGCTAGTACAAAATCTAAAATTGGTAAGCATCAGCAAAATGATTTGGTATTTATTTTTTAAAGATAACAAGAAACCTGGGAAGACTTATATGAACTGATGCAAAATGAAGTGAGCAGAGTCAGGAGTACAATTTATGCTTTAACATTGTAAAAACAATTTTGAAAGCTTTATGAACTCTGATTAATGCAGTGATCAAACATAATTCCATAAGACTAATAAAAAGAATGCTACCTACCTCATAATGGGGGCAAGGGGTGGTGTAGTGTGGATTAGATATGCATAATGAGACAGATACATAGCTCAAATGGGGATTTATTTTGCTTAACTATGTACATTTGTTTATAAGGGTTTTGTTCTTTTTCTTTTTTCAGAGTGAGGGAGGTGGAAGAACTAAAAAATAAATGCTTATTAATTGAAAAAATTAGTTTACAAAAAATAAAGCATTTAGTGTTTCTCCATTACCAAAAAAAAAAAAAAATTCTAACTCTTGGTCTCTAGGTGGTTCAGATATTTTAAAAATCACATTGAAAAATAAAATTTCATTATTTTTAAAAATCACTCTGACAAAACCTATTTCATTCTTATATTGCTTAGTATTTTAGCAAATATTAATGTTATTTTCCAAAAGCTTTTTCTACATCCATTTATATAATTATATCATTTAAATTATTTTGTTATTAAGATGATTTATGATTCTAATTGTTTTCCTAATGTTCCATCCTCTATAAATATAAATTTCTATAATATATAAGTCCCTATGAATCCAACTTGGCCATAACGTATAATGCAATATAATAGCAAAATGGGATCATAGCTGTTGGGTTGGAAGAGTCGTTAGAAATCATTTAGTCAATCTCTCTCTTTTTACAGATGAGGAAACTGAGGCCAAAAGAAGTAAAGTAATTTCCTGAAAATTGCACATACAGCAAGTAATAGAGACAGGAATGAAACTTAGGTCCTGTGACTCCAAGTTCAGAGCTCTTTCCATTGAACCACAAAACATAAAATAAGTTGCAGTTTCTTTTTGTCTCATCTTTAGTGTGATGTTTTTATATCAATATTCATTAGTGATATTGTTCTATTTTTCTCACAGAATCAGAAGTCATAGGACATTAGAGTTGGAAGGGATATAAATGGCCATATGGTTCAATTCAGACCTAAAAGGAATTCCTACCTTAGCACACCTACAAGTGGGCATCCATGAAGAGGAATCTCACTACCTCCCAAGGCAACTTATTCCAATTTGGATCAGTAATAATTATTAAGAAGTTTTCCTTCCACTGAGCTTAAATTTGCCTCTTTGCAATTTCTTCCCTTTGTTCTTCCTTTAGGAGACAAGCAAAATAAGTCTAATCTGTCTTCTACATTACCCCTTCAAATACTTGAACAGAAGTATCATCCTCCAACCACACCTCCCAATCTGCATATTGTCCCGCACAGACTAAACTTCTCTAGTTTTTTTAAAGTGATCATTATGTGGCATGGACTCAATGCTGATCACCACCCTGGTTGCTCTGTTAGAGACACTCTCCAGTTTTACAGTGTTCTTCTTCAATGGTAGTGACCATAACTGAACATAATAATCTAAGTGTGCTCTGACCAGGGCAGAGTACAGCAGGACTTCGTTGTCTAGTTGTTTCAGTTATGTCCAAATCTTTGTGATCCCATTTGGGTTTTCTTGGCAAAGATACTGGAGTGGTTTTCCATTCCTTCTCAAGCTCATTTTACAGATGAGGAAACTGAGGCAAACAGAGGTAAGTGACTAGCCCAGGGTCACACAGCTAGCTAGTATCTCAGGCCAAATTTGAATGCAGGTCTTCCTGACTCCAGGCTTGGTGCTGTACTACTGTGACACCTAGCTGCACCAATATCACCTATTTATTCTTATAAACTATAATTCTTAATGAAACTCAAGATTGTATTAACTTTTTTAAACCTTGAGGCTCTATAAACTTTTTTTTAACATTTAACATCATATTATTGCTCATATTAAGCTCAAATTGCACTAAGGATATTTTACCAGCAAACTGTTATCTAACCATGCCTCCCTCATTCTGTACTTTTAATGCTGATCTTTGAAACATAGGTGTAAGGATTTACATTTAGTTCTCTTGTATTTCAGTCCCTCTTATACTCAATTCAATGTTCTCACCTGGATAGATCTTTTGGAATCCAGTTTCTGTCAACCAATGTGTTAGCTATTCCTCCCAGATTTGTGCCATTTGCAAATCTGAACAGTGTGCCACCAATGCCTTTATTCCAGTAATGGATAAAAATGTTAAACACTCTGTGACTAAAAATAAATCCTGGAGCATTTCACTAGAGAATGAAGTTAGTATCAAACCATTAATGACTACTCTTTTAGTCTGGCCATTCAACCAATTTTTAATCCATGGATTTATACTATAATCTAATCTGCATCTTTTCATTTTCCAATAAGAAGGGTATGAATACTTTATCATATGTTTCACTAAAATCTAGCTAAGTATGCTTCATATTCAATATAATGTCTAGTTTCATGGTGAATAATTAAACAATATGTGGCAAAATCGTATGAAATCACATAAAACAAGTAACTGTCACAAAAGAAAGAAACTGAATACTAAAAAATATGTAAAGTTGCAAAGGTTATTGTATAAGTCAATAAATTACATTATTTTTCCTTTTTTTCCAGTTAATTCACATACCACTATAGCTACTCTCATATTATAACCTTTCTTATCTAGGATAGCAACTCCCTGGAAGTCATTTTTTGTTCTGTTATTTCCAGTGCAAAGGTAATTTTCCTTGACAAAAAAGGCAGAAGCCAAGAAACAACCAAGTCTGCCTCCTCTCTGTTTCAGTTATCATTGTCCCAACCACCTATTCTTTCTATGATCCTCCTCATTTCCCTAAGATAGTTAAAAAAAAATTTTTTTTTGGGGGGGTTAACCTTAGCTTCTTTCACTAGCCTAAATCTGAGCATTAGCCTCCTAAAACTCTCTCGCTCTTTTTTTTTTATTTTATAGGATTGTGCTATGTTTTTCTTTAAATCCTCTGTTACTGCACATATAATTTTTTAAAAATCTAAGTTGAGTGAGAAGTTAGTTCCCCGTGTATGTGCATCTTTATCTTTGTTATCCTTCTCTGTTTTAAGTATTAGAACCATCTTTGCCTTACATAAGAATTTTGGTAGGGAATGTTTTTTTCTTTATTTTTGTAATTAGTTTATGTAGCTTGGGAATGCCTTATTGTTTAGATGTCTGAAAGAATTCATAAGTGAATCTGTTTGGTCCTAAAATATTTTTTCTAAGAGGGGTCATTTGAAGCTAGTTCAATTTCCTTAAATTAGATTGCTTATATTATCTATTTTTTGTTTTGTTAGCTTGGTTATTTTGCTTCTTTGTAACTATTCATCTAGTTCAGTTAAATTTTTATAAAGTCTTAAGCTTTGTTGGTATATGAAATGTAATTGTTTCTAGTCAATTTTTTCTGCTCAATTAATTTTTATTTCCTCTTTTTCAGTTTTTGTTATTTGTTTTTTTTCTTTCTCTTTGAATTAAATTAACAAATGGCTTATAAATCTCAATGGTATTTTAAAACATCCTTTTTGTTTAATATTAAATTGTTTTATGTTTAATTCTATTAATTTCTTCTTCAAATTTCAAATTTTCTTTTCTTGTGCTTTTGGGATTTTTAATTTGCTGGTTGTCTGATTTAGAAAAATGATATCCTTAGTTGGTCTATACTCTTTTGTTGTTGTTGTTGATATGTATTCAGAGATGTACATTTTCTTCCAAGGACTGCTTTAGCTCTATCCTAGAACTTAGAATATATTAAATGGTTATTGTAAATCTCTTCAATAAATTTAACATTATTTCTATGATTTAAAATTTGACCTATTATTTATAAATAAAATTATATTATTATAAAATAATTATTAATTATTTTGTTCATAACTTTTGTTCTTATATCTTTTATTGATTGCTATTTCTATTGTACTATGTCTCATAAAAGGACATTAAGAATTGAGGAATTCTGTACATATTTGTTACTTTTTATATCTGAGATAATTATTTTTTATTAAATTTTTAATGAATTTTTATTAAAGTCTCATGTATGTCTAAAAAATAAGTAATCTCAGATTAAAATTTATTTTCTCCATAAACTTATCAAATATTTTTGTCAAACATTCAGTTTATCTGTAATTTCTTCCAGTTTTCTGTTGGATTTGTCACTAATATAGTTGCTCTAACATTTGTGGTTTGTGTGTGTGTGTGTGTTAATATCTATTTCAATTCTGTATTATCCAATATTATGATTGTGCTTCCTGGTATTTTTTTTTCTGTATTAAGCTAAAATAATACATTTAATTTTAGTGCCTTATTTTAAATTTTTGTATGTCCCTTTTTCTTATGGAGGTTATAGACAACATATATGAGTAGAAGGGTGACAATATTTTCTAAGCTTTTCTGTAATTTTTTTCTTTTTTATAGATGAGTTCAATCCATTTACATTTGGGGTTATACTTGCTAAGTTTGGTTTTCTCTTGATTATGTACTCTTCTACATTATTTTTGTCTCTTTAAGTTTGTTTTGCTTTTAACAATCAAATCCTAAATTTACTCTATATATCATCATCATTACTCACATTTATACCATATTGTAATGTTTGCAATGTATACATTATCTCATTTGATTGTCACAGTAATCATGTAAGTTAGATGCTGTTGTTATCTCCATTTAACAGATGAGAAAACAAGTTAAGAGAGGCTAAATGACTTGTCCATGGTTATCCATTCAAAGAATTATAGATCTAGAACAGGAAAGAAACTCAAAGTCCATCTACTCTACTCCTTTTGTTTTAAAGATGAGGAAACTGAGGCCCAGGGAAGTCAAGTGACTAATCCAAGGTCACACAGATAGTGTCAGGGGTTAAATTTGAACCTCAATTCTCCTATTAGTTATTATTTTACCATATTATGCCACCACCTAAAAGTTAGTGTCTGAGGCAGGATCTGACCTCTGATCTTCTTGACCCCAGGTCCATTAAGATATACACTAGCCAATATTGCTTCATTATCTATGTAGAGGGATATACTCCCTTCACTCTTCTCCCTACTCCCCCCATCCCCACACACTTTATTCCTCAAACATACCAAACATCAATCCTGGGATTCTACTTTGACTAATATAACCTTTTCTAAATTTTTCTACCTTTCCCCTGGTTTTTTGATAGAAATGTATATTGAGAATAATCCTATCTTCACTCAGTTCCTCAAATACACACATACCAGTGACTCTACCTCTTAGTGGTTAGTGTGTATATCAAAAGCCTCACTCAGAAATTTTGATTACATTCAAAATCCATCATTTTTCATGAAGGAATATGATCAGATTTTCTGGGTAGGCAGTTTTGAGTGAAGCTTGACTTCCTTTGCTTTCAGTATGCCATATTTCCTCCTTTCATTTCTGATCTTGATGAAAAGTCCTGCATGATTTAAATTGATGGGTTTTGTGTGTGTGTGTGTGTGTGTGTGTGTGTCTCTGTGTGTTTGATAAGTAGTTCATATCTTCTCAGCTGTATGTAAGTTTCCCTGAAATGTTGGAATATGATGACTCGTTTCTGAGTCAGTTAAATTTGGAAGTCCTCTCTAACAATGACTTGTGGATTATACTTATTTGAACTTTGCGCTCTATTTTAAACAAATCTTGGAAACTTTCATATAATTTCCTAAAATTATTTAGACTTTCTGTTTTTCCCACTTTTATGGGAGATCACTTGTTCTCAGGATGAACTATTTAGTTTATCTTCATTGCTTCCCCTTGTAGGGATCTAAAATCTTATTTAAGTTGTGCCATTTTAAAAGTTTTGGTTTTTTATTTGTTCAGTTATTTCTGTATTTTTACTTCCATCTGAGGCAGTCTATTTTTTAAATACATTTTTCTGATAATTTTTGTCTTTATATCATTGTCATTTAATCCCCCTTCTTTTCTCAGATTGAAGTAGAGAGTAACGCCTAAGTAAAACCTCTAATATAGTAAGCAAAATTTACAGTGTTTACATTATTCTGACCTATTCATCCCCTACCTTTTTTTTCAAGAAGATGAGAGGCATTTTTCATCATCTGTTTTGAGGTCCTTCATTGGTTTATCAGTCCCTCAGTTTGGCTTTATTTGAGTGACCTTTTCATTTACATTATTATAGTCAATGTGTATATTGTTTCCTTGGTCCCTCTCTCCCTTCCCAATACATCTCTCCCCCCACTTCCATTTCTTTTCCTGTCCCCTCCCTTTCCCTTCCACTCTCTGCAAACTCCTCCACCCCTTTTGTGTTTGTTTTTTTACTTTATTTGACTTTTTCCCCTGAAGTGAAGAAAGGGACCTTAGCTTAGTCACATCTATTCACTGAGGTCAATGTTCTCTCTACTGTCCAGGTCTTGCTGGTACTCCCCTCCACATTCCTCTTAATAGATTAAATTCTGCTTATTTTATTCCTCATCAATGCATAAAAATCTTCCCATATTTATCTGCAATCCTCATATTTTAAATTTGTTACTTTACGATAATATTCTATTCATATATCTTAGCTTTTTTAACTATTCCTCAATACATGGGCACCTACTTTGTTTCTAGCTATTTGCTATAACAAAGAATATTACTGTGAGTATTTTGATGTAAATTGAAACTTTCTTTCTGTGTTTTACTTTCTTTGGAGTATGTGTTCAGTACTGGGTTTGTTAGGTTAAAGGGTGTGCAAAGTTTAGTGACTTTTCTTGCTTAATTCCACATTGATGTCCAGAATATTTGGAACAGATCACAGCTTCACCAACAGCATATTAGTGTTTCTAATTTCCTACATACCTTAAAACATTGGAATTCTCATTTTTGTCATCTATTGAGTCAGGTTTTTTTCAAACACCACTAATTTATTAAAGTATTCCAGTTACTCACCCAGATGTTGAATTTCATGACTGTCTTTTTTTGTTCTTCTTTTATGGGTTTTTATTCATCTTTATAGATGTCAGATCTTTCTTCACCACTATTGTTTGATCTTATTTAGCATTCCAAAAATTATTTTTTAAAAAAACAACTTTTATTGATATATTTTGGTTTTTGCATCATCAGAATTTTTCTCATTATCCTTCTCCTTCTTGCTCTCTCTCAGGAAGCCATCTCATGTAACAATATTTTTAAAGAAAAGAAAAAAAGGAAGAAGAGACAAAAATATCAACAAAACTTATCAAAACATTGAAAAAAGTCTAAAACAATATGTATTGTACCACACCTATGGGCCTCTCAGCTGTGCAAAGGAGTCAGATGGTAGTGTCTTCTCATGTCTCTTCTTTGGAGCCATATTTTTGCTTTGTAATTTTTAGTGGTGTGCCAGAGCCAGCTTGTTTTTCAATGTGAACATTTATACCTCAGAAATCAGCAAACACTACAAATCTTGATTGCCTGTTTGGTTAATGGCCTAAGAAAGTGATGGAGAAAATGTTAATAATGCAAAATAAACTTTAAAATGTATCCTCTGTACATTCCTCTCCCCTCCGCTGTGGCGGGGGGAAGGGAGAGAACTTGTTGTTAAACATTTACTAGCACACCTCTGATAATTTTGCAGCATTTACTTTTGATTGTTTTATGATTTTCCATTTACATTGTTGTAGTCATTGTAAATATTGTTTTCCTGTCTCTGTTTATGTCACTTTGCATCAGGTCAGGCAAATTTTTCCCATGACTCCTTATATTCATCACTTGCATCCTTTCTTCCAACATGGTGATAGTGTATTACATTCATATACCATAACTTATTTAACCATTCCTCAGTTCATGAGCATCTGCTTTATTTCCATTTCTATGTATGATAAAAAAGTGCCGCTATTCACATTTTGCTGTATGTGAAGATTTTCTTCTCCTGTGACCTTGTGGGAGGTGTAGGTGTAGTAATGGAATCCTTTGGTCAAAGGATGTGGACATTATAGTCACTTTATTTGCATAATTTCAAATTTCTTCCCAAAATGTACTGATTCACAGCTCTGCCAACAGTGCAATAGTGTACCAATCTTCTCAAAACTTATTCAGCATTGAATAGCCCTATCTTTTGTCATCTTTGTCAATTTGCTTGTGATAAGGTGAAACCTCAGGTTTGTTTCAGTTGTATTTTTCCTACATTTATCATTTGGAACTTTCTTTCATATGGTTGTTATTAGTTTGCAATTCACCTTTTCACAACTGTTTATTCATATCCTTTGACCACTTATTCTTTAGGGAATGACTTTTGGTCAGTCATATGTATGCATATATAAGTGTGTGCATACACACATATGTGTATACATATATTTACGTGTACATATATACATTTATATGATACGTATGTATACACATATGTATCTGGGTCCAGCCACTGGACCCAGATACTCTGGAAGAGAAAGTGAGGCTGGTGACCTTGCAGAGCCCGCCCTCACTCAAAACAAAGTCAATTGCAAGTATGTCATCATCTCCCAATGTCATGGTCCTCTTTGAGAATGAAGGACAAACACAATCTGTCTCAAGGCAGCTAGGTGGCACAGTGAATAGAGTACTGGCCCTGGAGTCAGGAGGACCTGAGTTCAAATCCGGCCTCAGACACTTGACACTTATTAGCTGTGTGACCCTGGGCAAGTCACTTACCCCCAATTGCCTCACAAAAAAAAAAAGAAAAAAAAAAGGAAAAACAGTTGTCTCATGGAACACTGATTCCTTCCAGATTAAACACACCATAAGGTCCCCATTTCCTATTACAGACTATCTCTTTCCTCCAATGGAAGTGTTCTTCAGTGTGACTCACTCTTACTATTGAATTGAGATTTCCACCCTTCTTTTCCATTTTCTTCCCTTTGCCACCTCATCCCTTGTCCCACACTCTTTTCTTCTTGAGAAATGAGGGGAGTTATTTTTCCTCCCTTGTTTGCCATCAACTGGATTGGGATACATCACACACTCTCCTCAATCTTCTACATCCTATATCCTCTCTCCCTTTTTTATATACCCTCCAATTCTGCAGCTTGGTCCTACAAAAACCAAGTGATTCTCCTGGAGGGGGTAGGGTTTTTTGACAACTTCAAAGTTATGTCATCCTTTTCCCCCCATTGGGGCATTCTCTTTCACCAGCCTTTCAGTACCTGCCCCAAGTGACTCCGAAGGGGACATTATTGGCCTTAGCTAGATGTCAGTACACTTTCTCCTTCAAGCCTGGTATAGTTCCACACAAATGCAAGCTCTTGGACCCAGTTCCCTCTGTTCTTTATTTCTCTGGCTGAGTGTGACAGTCACAGATTTAGTACACTCCACCTTCTCCTACCTCTCCTTCCTCTGCAAGCAGGTAAGAAGAGTCAATGCCTACTACTTATTGCTACAGAAGGGTGGAGTTAGGGCAGGATCAGGGTGTGCTAGCAGAGACTAGAGTAGCAAGGAAATTGCTAATTGAATCCTAGAGCACAAGCTGGTGGATTAGGTTGTATGCCCTGCAAGAGTTGGGGAGAGGGGTCTCAGTGGGCATTGAGAATTAGGCGTTAGACTTCTATGTCATTAATTCATAAGATTGTGATCTTGTTAGGATTCTCTGTGTCCTAGCCTGCAGAGACTGCACACAATTACTATTTGGGGGAGTTTTTGAAAGTTTGTAAGGATTAAATAAAATGTCTAATCCTCCATCTTGTATGTACACCACTATCTCCTTTCTTATTTTAGAAGTAACCTTGTTATAAAAAATCTTTTTATTTGTCATTTCCAATGCAAAGGTCATTCTCCTTGGCAGAGAAAACAGAAACAAAGTACGAGTAAAGTATCTTTTCCTTCTCTCTGCTGTCAATTATCATTGTCAACATGATATGTCTCCCAGGGAGACATACCAGAGAGCAGTCTTATCCTTTCCTTGATCCTATTCTTTCCCCATTATAACTAAGAAACCCTTTTTAGTTGTCCTTAACTTCCTTCACTAGCCTCAGCTCATTCTGGCTTTAACACTCCTAACACTATTTTTATAAGTCCATACCACATTCTTCTGTTCATACTCCATTATGTGACATTGCTTCTATTTCCTGAATATATCTTCTTGTAAAAATCTGAGTTGATTAGTCTCATTAGAATACTGCTCCACTCCACCCCTCCTTTACCTGGTCTATTTCTTCTGGATAAGGTATACACATCCAGACATACTCCAGTCAAGAGTTCCATTCTCTCATATCTCTACAAGATTGAATTTACCTCCTTATGTGAGGGTCTCTAAGTCCTCTTGCCTAAACTTTGAGCATTTATGTATGAATATCAGAAATTTTAGGTTTTTGCTACTGGCTCATTTCTTAGGTTTTATTTTCCATAAACCTCTGTGTGTCTCAATTGTTTTTCTTCCTTTAGTTCTCTGTTTTCCTTTATGATATTTAGCTTTGATATACACTAGAAATTTTCTCCCTCCAGTCACAAATCTCTTTTAATTAAAAGCTCTTTTCATAAAATTTAAAAGTCACCAGGCAAATATGTTTTTGTACCACCTTCTTAACCATGAGCTTTTCCCTTCTGTATCCCTTGCCTTTCGTGGGTAGCTGTGATTAAAAAAAAAAACGAAAAAAAAAACCCAAAACACCACCTGTACCCCTGTGGTCTTCATTTTCTTGCTCAAGACTTCATGATCTCTGGTTATGGCCATGTTTTGGCATCGTGATTTTTGCCCCTGTGAATCACTATAGGTACCTAGTAATCATCCATTTTGAGAAGTCATGAACGGTTCTCTGCATTGTCTTGACACACACCCCAGGAAGGCAGAAGATCTCTGCATTATTGTTATCACGTCAATATATTGCCTCAGTAACCCCGAACAAGGAACCATTAACCACTGTTCTCTTTTTTGTTCTTCTGATCTTTACTAGCTGGTCACTTACTGACAGTTTTTGCACATGTACTATGTCATTCCTTGAAAGAGAAGCAACTGCTTCCTCCTCAGAATATCCACCTTCTTCCTCTTCAGAAAGGCTTGAAATGATCAAATTCATTTTTTTCCCATTCCAATTGTACAGTTGCTGTTTTCTTTCCTTTCCCCTTATCATAACATTCTTCTACTCTCCAAATCCCTGGCAAAGGTCAAATTTCCCCACTGCAATTTCAGATCCTTCATTTTCCCCCATTGAAGGTTAGTCTTCATTTTTTTAAGGAACACTTTATTGTTCCAGATGACCTGGAGTGTGAAGAAGTATCCTGGGAGACCCTTCATCTTCTCGTTTAGGAGAGAGCCCAGTTTACACTGGGAACATGGGTAATTGTCACTTGGCTGTGTCAGAAATACTAACATTTCATGTTGAGTTCAAGGTCCTATGAAATTTACCCTATTTTTCATATGGATAGGAATATTCAGTTTCTTTTTAAAAATTGTATCTGTACCGCACCCTACATGCCTCATTAAGACCATTAAAGCCCGTTATCCACTCTTAACATTTTGACATCCGAGTCCAACTTCCTTTCCTAAGTCTCATCAACTCCAAAGTTGTCCAACCCGATATCCTCTTGCCCTTGAACCAACCTCCTTCCTATTTCACAAACTTTCCCCATCTATGCTATTTTTTTCCATTCACCTTTTTTTACCTTGCCTTGCCAATTGTTTTTATCTTTTTCCTTCTCCTAATGTCCTTTCTAGGTCTCTCTTTCTCAATCATCCTTAATCTTACTTCTTCTACTTCAACATTCTCTCACAGCAACCAAAAGTAGAAACCAGACCTGAAGATAGTTCTCCTTCAATTTTTCCTCAATTCTGCTGAGATGTTTCCAAAATTATCTTCCTCAAATTCAGTCTTTGGCCTTCTTCAAAAGTCAAAACTCCTCCAAGTCACCTACACAATTTCATTTCTCTTATTCATCTCAAATCCTTTTCCTTTTCTTACAGGCTTCTCCCAGAGAATCTAGAAGTAGACTACCATATAATGGAAGGTTGGTTATTGGGAAGGAGGATTAGAATTGATCTTATTTCCAGGAGACACCACAAGAAGCAATGGGTAAAAAAATATTGAAAGACAGATTTCAGCTTCATATCAAGGAAACCTTTCTAATAATTAATTATACGAAAGTAGAATAGGCTTCTCTTGAAGGTAGGAGGTTTCCTATCATGAGAGGTCTTCAAGCTGAGAGTGAGGTTGAGGCTAATGACCTCTGACATTCCTTCTACTTCTGAGATTTTGTGATTCTATAATTAAGACACTCTATTAGATTGGTATGCAAAATTTGCTGTCACTGTGGGGGAGATATGACTCATGAAACCAAAGAGTTAACAACACAAAGCAATGTGTGATAAGAGACAGTGGATACTACAGGAAGGCAGTGACAAAAGATTCAGAGGATGACAAGGTCAGTATGGGCTCAGAAAACCAATCATTTTTTAAGTTCTCTGCAGAGAGGAGAACTCCTTTTGTAACTCATTATACATGACAACAACCTTCACTTTCAGGAAACTATTTCCTCTTTTTCTAGCCTCAATAAACAGGGTAAACTCTAACATTCATGCTCTGTGTCTGCATATAACAATACATGAGAAAGGCAAAAAATCATTTCCCCCCTTCTTGGTGTCAGCAGCAACAAAAGTTGTCTATTGAAGACAGAACTTTTGAAATTAACTCATCCTGGGTGCTCACAAAGACCATATCCATAAAGGTACCAAAGCTATGGGTTTTAGTAACTGATCCAATTTTGCCTAATGATATACATGTTGACCCGTAAGAAATTCCAGCAAGACACAAATTCCCACAAAATTTGGTTTTGCATCTAGATTCTTTAAAAATTTACCATTTTTATGAGCAGTGGATACAGTATATGTCTAGCTTGAAGGTGCTATTAATAATAGGCCCTGGTTGAAACTACTGTGTTCATTCCAGTAGGGGCTTAAAATACAGGACTTGTTGCTAAAGACCTCAGATCCCCATTTGTGTATGGAGAAGAAATTGGGTCGTGCTAACAATGTTTGGTGATGCATAAATATTAGCATTAAATAACTTTGAATACCTTGTTTCCTAAAAAGATTAGTAGCTCTTCTCCATGTGATAAATTGTATGAGTTACTGTGCAGGCCCGTTTTCATACTGTATTATCCTGTAGAGCTTTAAATAACCAAGTCCAAATTATGCTCAGCAAGCTGTTGGAAAAGCTTGGGGAAAGCTTAAGGCTGAAAAGTTTAATTTGGACTTAACCCGACTCTCTCATGTCCTCTCTTTTCTTCCCCTTCTGGGCTTAATATCATCCTATAGTCAACATGTCAAAGGAGCCTCAAAATAAAGTATTCGGTTAGCAGAACTTTTTTACTTCCCTTAGGTGTAATGACTGGCCTAGTTCCCTGCCCTCACAGCTCTCCAGGCCTAATTGCTGGGGTTTCTGTAGGCTAGGTCCTCATTGGTCCTGGGTTGCCACATAGGAGAGGAAGGAGAATTTATATCTCTCATGTTTACTGTCATCTAGTTAATGCTTGATCTCTCTCTTTTTTGGGGGGTAGGGTGTCTACACACAATCCCAGGTAAGAGAATTATGGTCTCTGTTTCCCTTGGATTTATCTTTCAGGCTTCCATTTCCTAAGTCAAAGTTGCAGAATTTTCTCTTCATAATTTGCTTCCAAATTAGCAAATGACCAATGCTTTCATCATGATAATGGACACAGAGGGCACAGAATGAAAAGAGAAGGGTTACCCTAAGGTAACTCTGCTTCACCAACTTGAGCTTTGTGGTAGGAAGAAACAGGGAGATACAATGTCTATGTTTTTCTGGGAATAATAAGGATCTGAGTTTTCCCCAAGCCCTTTGATCCAGATCTTTAGGCAATGTCACATGTGGAAATGACTCCATTCGCCTATCCCCTTCCTAACTCTCGTCTTTTAGACTTATTTTTTTTTTTTATCTCCAGAATTGGAGCAAGGAATCCTCATTTATAAGGGATATTGTCAATAGATTTCATATTCCCATTTTATTAGAGGTTAGATTATCATTTCTTCAGGTAGAAATTTAAGTCGTAGTTATTAACCAGCATCCTGAAATCCCAACACTACGTGTGTAGCTTTACTAAGCCTTAGTCTTCCAGGGGTTTCTCCGGCTTACCTTTGTTCCTTATTTCCCTCTACTCCCTTTGCTAATTCCCTTCAGGGTAGAATGATGAAAATAGTTTTGGGATTGAAATGAGAAGATTTGAATTCAAATCTTATGATTCTATTTACTAGCTAAATAGTCTTGTTAAAGTCACTTAACCTCTTAATTTACTCATCTGTAAAATGAAAATACTAGTCCTTAAACAATTGTTAGACTAAGTGGGTCAATTAATGCAAAAGCGTTTAATTACTGTGTGCCAGGCACCAGGCTAAATCCTGAAGATACAAAGAAAGAAAAATATCAGTTTGATCTCTCAATGAGCTGATGTTCTAATGAGGGAAACAACATACAAATAACTATACACACACAATATGTAGGGTTTTTAAGATAGCTTAAAATTGCACTAAGAATTTGAATAAAGAATAGGTGGGAGGTAATCTCGGAGAGGAAGGCAACTGGAAGGTGCTAAGAAAGGCCTCCTGCAAAAGTCAGGATTTAAGCTGAGATGCTAAGGAAGCCAGAGAAAGAGGTGGAGATGAGGAAGTGGAATACTCCCAGCTTTGGGGGCAGTCATTGCAAAGCAGGGAGATGGAAGATGGGGAGTGTCATGTGGGATTAGGATAGGATGGCTGGATTACAGTGTATGGAGAGGAGTAAAGTATAAGAAGACTAGAAATGTAGGAAGGAACAAGGTTTTGAAGAATTTCAATGTCGGAAAAAGATTTTCTATGATCTGGAAGTAACAGGGAACAACTGGAGTTTATTGTGTATGTGGAGGGGTTGTGACGTGGTCAGATATGTGCTTTAGGAAAATCACTTTGGTGGCTGAGTGGAAGATGGATTGGAGTGGGGAGAGACTTAAGGCAAGACCAACATTACAATTGAGAACTATTGCAATAATCCACGTAAGAGGCAATGAAGTCTTATTCTAGTGCAATGACTGAGTGGAGAGTGTGTTGTGAAGGTCGAAATGACTAGATATGACAATGGATTGGATATGTGGGGTGAGTAAGACTGAGGAATTGAGGAAGACATTAAAGTTTCAAGTATTGGTGCCTGGGAGTTTGGTGGTACCTTAACAGTAATAGGAAAGTTATGAAGAGCAGAGGGTTTGTGGGAAAAAATAAGGAGTTTTAGAAATGTTGAATTTGAGATGCCTCCAAAACATCTGATTTGAGGTGTCCAAAAGGCAGTTACCGATACAACTATAGATCAGGAGAGAGATTGGGGCTGGATATATAGATCTGGTAATTGAAGTCATGGGAACTGATGAAATTAACAAATGAGATTGATTGCAGGGAAAAGAAAAGAGAACTCAGGACAAATCCTTTGGGGAAATCCATGGTTAGTGGGTATCACATGGGTGAAAAACCAGCAAAGGATACTGAGAATGAGTCATTAGATAGGCAGGAGGATAACCACGAAAGAATGGTGTCTAGAAAACCTAGAGAGGTACG
>NW_020954564.1:23058066-23131004 GCF_900497805.2 Vombatus ursinus
AGAGGATTTAAAAGAGTGGGAGCAGAGAAAGTAGAGGCACCTGTGGCAAACTGTGTTAAGTGACTTGCCCAGGGTCACACAACTAGCAAACGTCTGAGACTGGATTTGAACTTAGGAAGAGGAGTCTTCTTGACTCCAGGCCCAGCACTCTGTCCACTGTGCCACCTAGCTGCCCAGAGGCACCTACACCTAGTGTGTAGATAGCTATCTCAAGTTCAACTAAAAAGGAGAGAAGAGATATGAGAGTATTTATTGTGAAACACCTTGCAAACCTCACAGAACTATAGAACTGCAAGATATTCTTCCCCCCTCACATTTAGCATGTCCTAAGCACATTCAGATTTTGATGATTCTTGTGGTTGAGTGCTATGTGAGTTTCCCTTTGCCCTGAAAACTCTCAAGTTTTCTCTTTCATGAGAAATGCTGCCACTACCTTAATTACAGAAACGTGAGTAGCTTGCATTATATGTACGGCGAAGTCAGGTAAAGATTGTAAATGCATAGATTTGGCTTCGTTAATAGCGTGGTTGTATAAAGTATAAAGTAACCATTACAACATCCCCTGACATTGGTTGAGCATGGAGAAAGGGGACAGCTATCAGCATAGATGGCCATTTTAAGCTTCCAACCCTCCCCTGTACCCTTTCTCTAAGCCTGGTCTTTTAGAAAGTGGTTCCTTTCTATAAGACCTTCCTACGGACAAGCTATGACTGCTTGGACCTGGGAACAAGTTCTTCTACCTTGAAAGATTAAAATATTTTTATGCAATCAGTAAATTCTGTTATGAAACTTTTCAGCTGCTAAATTAAATGATAAGAATAACTAGTATTTTGAAATTCTGAACATCTTATAATTAGACCAGCCTTTAAAAAATATTCCGAGTTAAGGCACATTAGAATGTATTCCACAACATGGAGACAGCCCTGACAAAGAAACATTATTCTTAGATTTACAATTAATTACCCTTATGTCTATACCTTGCATTCAATTTGCATATCTTAAAAGTGCTGTAAATTTCATAGGACTCCCTTGTTATTTAAGATCATTCCGCTTAGTAAAAGTTTCTTCTGTGATAACTTTCTCCTGATTATGTAGTTGTGAGGTCAATAAATCTGGCTTTACTTTGCTCTACAATGTTATAATTTTTCTCTTTTTGTGTGTTTTTCATTATTTGGCTCCTTGTTCCTTCTGCCCTCTCATTTATAATCCCCCAAAGAACCAACAGATACTGAAGTCGGCTGGAAGACTAAGTGAGTGGTCAGACTCTGAGATGTTATCTTTTTCCCAGAACGCATTGGTACTGGGTGTCTGACATGTTCTATACATCTTTCTTGTGTCAACCTCATTAAACAAATACAATTTGATGTATAGATCTCAAGAAATGAAATTTTATGCAATGAATTTTTTTCCCCTCCAGATTGTGGTATGATTTCCCTCCCTTTCCTCCCTTCCTCTATCTGTCCCTCTCTTTCCACCCTCACAATCTGAACTCCAAAGTGATCTGTTGCTTTCTTTTCTAGTTGCAGTTCTATATATGGTCACTGCTGATTTCATAACCTTTCATTCGACTGAGTTTTTATATTCACCCTGTAGGTTATATTTTTAAAAAGACTGCATTGGATTGCCTAAATTATTCATAACTAGCCATTAGCACTGGATAAAATATTATATATTCTGTGGAAGGTTGTTAAGTTTGTTTACCTTGATCAGATACACATGTAGTTTGGATTCTTGAATCTGTGTCTGCTGGCTGTCACATATATGTTGTAAATGTCCTGAACTTTCATGGGTGAGGATGTATAAATGTGCTTTATGGGAGAATCCAAGGTTACTACAATACCCTGCAAAGGAGAAGGACACAGAACACTTAACCAGAATAGTAAATATCAGCCCGATATTTTTTCAGCCAAAAAGAATTTTAAGAAGGAATGTGTGCTTAAACAGCAACAACAACAACAAAAATAAAATAAAATCACAACCCACAACCCTTTCCAATTGAGACCTTAGATTATTATTTAAAAAAAAAAACAAAACACCAAGCACAATTAGCACTCATCCTGCTTGCCCCTTGGTGGAATTCAGAGTTGCTGGAAATCAGTGTTTTTGTTGTTCTTGTTTCTTTTTTTTAACGCACTTCATTGCAGTAATTTCCTGAGCCTAGGCCAATGTTCCTTTTTTTTTTTAATAAAGGTAAATACGTAATACATGAAGAAGTGGTAACACAGAGTATAGCTTTTGTGGTAGAAAGCTTTGCTTCTCAGATACGCAGCCCAGTTTGAGAGGTTTTGCCTTGTTTCTTTTGAAGAGAGGAGAAAAAAATTCCTCTCCCCTGAGCCACCCCCTCCCCTTTAGTTTTATCTTAAGCACAACTAGGTAATTTCCCATTGCTTCCTCCTCACCAGTATTAATTGGTGGTTTATTAAAGCTATTTTTAAAAAGTTAATACCACTGTCATTTCCCCATAATACCTCCCAGGAAATAGAGCATCCCAGAAAGCCCGTATGGAGAGAGAACAGCAGCCATGTCAAGCTCTGTAAGCCGTCTAGAGAAAAACGCAGTCCTACTCATAGTCAGGTAGGTGGTAGTCCTTGCCTTGAGGCTAAAGCAATGGAATTCATGACCATGGCCAGTAAGACAAATAATGGATTAATTTTTTTTTTTTGTTAGGAAGGAGAGCCTTGGTCTGATCTATTATATAGACTCCCTTTCCTTTTGCTGTTGTCCCAGCCTCTTTATATCCCCTCTGGGATGTGAAGAGGTATAGAAGACTTTTTTTTTTTTTGGCAAATGGATTAATTTCTGGCAGTGAGAATGTCTCTGGTATTTCAATATGTGAGTGAGTAACCAAGATTTCAAGAAAGCCCATTTATCCTGGTTTTGATGGGCTGAACGCAAGTCAATGTGAGAGTGGCACTCTCCTCGTTGATTATAATATAATATTTCCATTAAAATCATTTTTTAAAAGCCTTACCAAATTTCAATAATCCTATTTCAAAGAATATAAAGCTGTGCTGTAGATTAGCTGCCCTAGAATACCTTGGCAAAAGTATCAAAGTAGCAAGAGTTTTCCTAGTCTTATGTCCTATATACATCTGTTAAATTACTCCGAGATCTCATTAAATAAAGCTAATGCACTTGTAAAACAGTAGGGAGAGACAGTTTATCATTGTAACTGTTAGAGAGAGCCATTCTGAAAGGGAGGGAGCCAAGAAGACTAGGTGTATGCTGGTCAGTGTAGATGTTTCTAGGCCATAAATCTTGGCTCTTTCCCGCCTAGTTATTGTGTATTTCTTTAGGTGAGAGATTGATTGTAGCAGCCGAAGATGAATTTGCCCATGGTCCCTTTCTTCTCTCTCCCTCTCTCTCTCTCTCTCTTTTTTTTTTACACTCCTGATGCTTCGCCAAGGTGATAATGCTTTTTTTCCCCCCTGCAATCATTTGTTTTAGATTAAAAGCATGAAACGGCATGAAGAAACATAGGCAGGTTGGTCTCTGTAGTCGGGCAGGCATGAGGGCATGAAGATGTATAATGTCCCAAGTGGGAGGAAGAGCATTTGGCCCCCACAGGATTTATAACAGGTTTACCTGAAGGAGAGCCAGGGACACTTAACCGATCAGATACCTGGAAGGACACTGACATTTTCTTGTTGTGGAGTTTTTAAGCAGATGGTAAAGTGGGTTTCATATGAAAACACTGAACGTCACAGGGCCATTCAAATCCACGATAATTGCAGCCTTATTGTCTTTTCTCAGGATATGCGTGTCTGGATCACCCTGGGTCCTGAATGGGGAGAAGAGATACTTTTCATGAATATATATAGATGCTGAATTTATAAGGATCAATATAGTCACAAATGTTGTACAACATGTCAGGATATCATAAAAAGCAGGCAGTTCTACATAAAATACCAGCTTAATCTTGGAGATTTTAAAGCCTCATTAAAATGTGGATAAAGTCCATATATGGGATGGCAGCACTCAAAAGGTTGAAGTTGTATATCTGTGGTGCAAATATTTTAACCATGATTTCTGAACATCAGTGGCCTTTTTGGAGTAGATCAAGGATTCAGAGGTGACGGGTAGAGCACAGGACACATGGGAGCTCCCCAATCTTGCTGTACATCCTTTTGGTTCAGTGGTACTGTGGCTTCCTGTGACCCTTCGCTTTGGGGGAATAGCTTTGGTTGGAAAAATTGAAATCTACTATCTTCAAAGTGCCCTAGGAATCATAAGATCAAAAATTTATAGTGGGAAAGAACATCATGGGTTATCTAGTTCAACTCACTTTATAGATGAGGAATCAGAGGTCCATAGAGATGAACAGGGATGGCTTGGCCAGGGTTACACGGTTAGCAAGTGACCAAGCCAAGATTCAAACCCAGTTCCTCTGACTAAATTCAGTGTTCTTTCCACTGTATCATAAAGATAAGTACAGTTCATATATTTTTTTTAAAAAAAATTAAGTGTTTAGGTGCTGCCTTCCTCTAGGAAAGAAAGAAAGGAGAAAGAGGGGTAAAGGGGTAAGATGATAAGAGAACACACAGGCTTTATATTGAGTGTGTCCATAAAGGAAAGGGGTCGCAGAAAGGGGGGAAAGTCTAGAAAAAATCTAACGATCACTGAGAACTCTATATCCAAAGATAGACTCAGACCATGGTGAGGGCAGATTTAGAGGAAAGGAGGTGGAGGTGGATGGCATTTTGTAAATTTGCTATTTTGACTTCACTTTAAGAACTAACTTGCCCCGTATTTCCAAATGGAGAGGAGGATTTGGACACACAGGTTAACCTAGTTTTCCCTGAACAAAGTTAATGTACGTGCCGTTATTATTGGAATTCTGGGTATTTTTTTTCCTCCTGAAGAAACTTTGGAAGTCAAGCAAGTACTTTTATCTTGACCTTTCTGCAACACTGCCCTATATTCACTGCTTGTCAGCACACGTTTGTCTGGAGTCATCCGTCACTGCCATCCGTCACTCCAGTGCCATTCCCATCAGTCCCATTATCAGGGATCAGGAGAGAGCTGAGCCTGGAGTGGGAAGGATCATTAAACCTCAGGCTCCCAGGTAGTACAGGTAGTCCAGGTGGCCTGTTGTTATTTATAATAAAGAAACAACGCAGCAGAACTGCCTGACAGTGGCCCATGAGGCCTGGAAGGAGGACGGGCTGAGCGATGTCATCTCTGAAGGACAACTAAAAGTGGACTTCTCTCCCCCTCCCTGTAAGCGAAGAGGATTTATTGAACATCTGTTCAGTACATGGCTGGGAAGATTGATTAATTTAATTGCTCACACTTTGCTTAAGTAACATTTGAATACTTAATGTCAGGTTTGAAGGATATTACAACATTTGCTTGCACACCTTCTTCTTAAAGTGGCAGAGGGGAGATTTCTGGGGAGGGGAGGTGGGACAGTGGAGAGCCCCTTCTAAATTCTCCTTTAGAGCTAGTCTACGGGAGTCACAAGTGGGAAAGGCTGCCTCTTTTCATAAAAGCAACTAGTTACTTTTCACATTTTTCCCATCGTGATAAATCATTAATGTAATGAGGTTGGATCTTCTTCACTGAGTGGTGGTAATTTTCCCTCTGGTATCAACTATAGAGACAGCTGAGCATATTATATATTTCTGTACCCTTTAACATAATACCATAATCGTATGGAAGTACTAGATGAGTTAAAGCTGCAATAATTTATTACAGGTTACATTCAGGCAGCATATTTGGAGGGAATTCCTGAAAGTCTCACAGAAAACCAGGCTTTAAGTGGGATAATACAGGGAATACGGATTGGCTCAGAGACCTTCAACATGTACCCTTTATGATGTCCCCCCTGGCTTCCTCTTGTGTCAGATGCCAGCTAGGGTAACAGCAACAGCCCCAGAAACACTAACTGATGGTTTAAGGAGAATCCTTTAGGATGGAGAATATGTCTAATTAATGCACATTCTATGTCTGTTCCAACTATACAGATGTAACTCACTTTAAGAAGATTTATTACAGAAAATTGCAGTTCCAAAAACTCTGGGGCAGTTCTCCTTTAAATGACAAGAAGGCTCTCTAGTGCCTTTAAAGTAGAAATTAATTTTTAAAATTTCTGCTTATGCCCACTTTTTATGGAGCACATCTGCTCCATAAAGTAAGGCACTAGACACCAGATAAGTTTGTGTTGAGTAAGTGTTTAGTTAGGTACTGGACACTGTTTGAGTTTGTGTGGAGAAATGACCTGACTTATTTTTGGTTTGTGCACAAAGATAGAGAATTTCTTCCTCTTCCCCTCTTTGCACCCACAATTGTGGCTCCATAATTAGACCATCAATGGCGAATGAATGGGCATAAACATACGGGCATCTGTGTTTCTTCTCAGCTTTCATCTCTAAGGTTAATTTCTCTTAGAAGACCAACTCTTGCTCCTTAAGGAAGAGTTGCTTTTGTCTTTTATTTGGACAGTCTTTCCTGGATCTTCTCTACAGGAAGATGTTTCCCTTCAGAGAGGGCAAATCTTTAAATATTTGTCTTCTCTTTGTGGGTGAGCACTGAAAGTAGGAGCAGTGAGATGGAGTAATTTGCTTGGCTACTATAAATGCTACAAATAGTCAATGGTGCTGGCATGGAGCTGTGTGTTTTTTATTGTCAGAGATGCCATATATAATGTTCTCACAACAATGCTTAAATCTGAGAGGGAAGGGATTTAACAGAGCTACATTACTAATTTACTACCAGCAAACAGAACAGCAAAAAAAGAAAGAAAAAAGGCAGAAAAGCTGAGAAACGAAAGGTCTCAGATGAGACTATAGAAAACCAAGCTCTAGGATGGCGGAGTGGTACTTAATAATGGCTCTGGCATTTTGTTAGCATCTCTACAAGGAAAAATTGTTCTTAGAAAAGGATAATCTACAGTCGAATCTGATTGAAGTCAAAAGAAACATAGGTTGATTTCTTTGAGAGATGCCCGTCTGTCCCTGGGCCTGACCGCACACAATACATCCTGCCACAGCGAGTCAGATTGTCAAGGCCAGAACCAGGTGCCGGTGTTACTTGTATCCTTCTACATCAGTCATACTGCAGGGAGCAGACAATTAATTCTGGAGCAAAATTGAAAGTCAGAGGCAGAGTCTGAAAGAACAGAATGACAATAATAAAGTGCCCCTGCCTCACATTAATCTCCCTCACTTCAGGCCTGTCACAGCCGGCCTGGCTGTGACTAATGCCAGGCTTTGCATACAGTGGTCACAGACATGAGCAGCATGCTCTCTTTACAGCACCCGCGATGTGCTTTGTTGGGTTTTTGACTCCTGTGGAATCATTGAAAAAACATAGCCGCCGGTCATAGGTGAAGGGACGAAGTTCCTTCATCATATACCTGGTGATCGATGCTGGGGATCTAGGGACTGGGCTCACAAGAGCAATGGAATCTCATTCCTCTTTCTTTTGCCACTCTCTTCGTCTTCCCTTTGCTCTCAGACTTTCCCTCTCTCTTCTTTCCTCCTCTCTTTCTCCTCTCACCTTCCTCTATTCCCTCCCTCCTCCTTTCTCCTTGTTCTCCCTTTCTCTATTTTTAACCCCCCCTTCTCTGTCTCTCGTTGTCTCTCTCTGTCTCTGTCTCTCTTACTTTCTTTCTTTCTCTCTGTCTCTCTCTTTTCTATCCCCCCTCCTTTTTCCTCTTTTCTCACCCTTTTCTCTTGCTTTATCTCTCCTCTCTCTGTTTCTTCCTCTTTCTCTTCTCCATATCTCCCTTCCTTCTCTTGTTCCTACCACCTGCTCTCACAGTTTCATCATCTTTCCCTCTTTCCCCACATCTTCCTTTTTTGTTTTCTACCCCCTCTTCCTTTTTTATTCCTGAGGAATATTTTAGGAGACCTCCCCACATGCAGATTAACTTTGTAACAGACAGACTTCTGGTATGGGCTGAAGTAGTGATAGGCAGGAAGGCTGATCTAGGCCAAATTGACACACTGGTCATAAATAAATCACTGGACCCAGATGCCACACGCCCAGGAGTTTTGAAGGAGCTCAAAGGTGAAATTGTGGAACTGTTGGCCGAAAAGTGGAGCATGTCACTGCAAAGGCCACTATGCCAGAAGATTGACAGATTGCCATCGTAATCTCCATCTATAAGGAGGCGGTTCTGGGAGCTATAGGCAAGTAAGTTTCTATTCTCTCCTTGGCAAGCAAGTAGAATATATAATAAAGTACAGGATCAGTGAACACATAAACAAAGCTAACCTGTTGGAGAAAAAAAGGAAAGGAAAAGATAGTTTTTATAAGGGGAAACCATGCCTCACTGACCTGATGGAGGGTTTTTGAGAAAGTAGGTAAACATGTGGACAAAGGGGCATCAATACACATGCTTTATTTAGAATTTCAAAAAGGTTCTCTTAAGTTTTTATTTCAAGAACTGCTGGAAAGCAAAATAGTCCCCCTAAAATACGATGCAATTTGGGGCAACAGTATTTAATGAATAGGGATTTGGTTTAGGGATGGGAAACAAAAGATGGTGATTAACAGTTACTTCTCTACCTGGAGAACCAAATTCTCAAAGTAGGGCTCTATATGTTATGGGGAATAGCAGCATGGAAATATCTAAAAACTAAACAAACAAAAAAAATAAATATGTATAGAGAGATTGAGTGTGACTGTCATCTTGTACAAAGGCTCAGGACAGTGGGATGCCATGTGGAACTTCAGTCTCTGCACTTCACAAAAGACATGATAAAGCTGGGGCAGATCTAGAGAACGACAATGAGGAGGTCAGAATTTAGAGTCATAGGAGATTTTCAAGATTATCTGGTCATAGGATCACAGGCTAATAGATCTAGAAGTAGAATTTCAAAGGTCACATAATCCGAGCCTCTCATTTTAGAGATGAGGAAATGGAGACCCAGAGAGGCTCAAAGGATTAAGGTCATCCCCAAGCAGCTAGGTTACATAGTGGGTAGAGCACTGGGCCTCGAGTCAGAAACACTTGAATTCAAATCTAGTCTCAGACACTTACTAGCTGTGACCCAGGACAAACTAAAAAATTAAAAAAAAAAACTTTGACTGCCTCGGTTTCCTCATCTCTAAAGTGGGGATGATAATAGCACGACTTCTTAAGGTTGTTGTAAGGATAAAATTAGTTATTTGTGAAGTGCTTTTGCATACCTTAAAGCCTTATAGAAATGCTTTATTATATATGTAATAAGTGGCAAGTTTGGGATTTGAAACTGTTCTTCTGAGTCCAAATCTTGTGCTTCTGGTGACCATACTACCCTTGAATCAAGGACCTCCAATATGGAGAAATGATTTCTAAACATATACAGCTCAGTCTGAAAAGATGAAATTGAGAGCAACCAGCCAAAGTCTAAAAAATACAACTGAATAGGGACTTTGGCAAAGGAGGAACAAGCATTTATTTTTATAGCACTAACTGTGTGCCAGGTATTGTGCTGAGCATTTTACAATTATTATCTCATTTGATCTTCATAACAACCTTGCGAAGAAGATGATATTATTATCCCCATTTTTATAAATGAGAGAACTGAGGCTCAGGGAGGTTGTGACTTGCCCAGGTAGATTTGAACTCAGTTCTTCATGACTCCAGGCCCAGTGCTCTCTCTACTATCTAACTGCCTTTGGACAATTCTAATATATGAGTCAGGAAAAGCACAAAGGAGATCATTTAGGGTTAAATTATGACTTTTACTTTCTGCCGCCCTTCACTAAACTTCTCCTTGGGTACCCTATTGTGATATCAAGGTAGGAACCTTGAGTTTTGAAGTTCCTAGCAGCAGAGCCTCAGTGCTGATGGATTCTGTCAACAGATAAGGTGTCCAGTATACCTGTGGTAATGGGAAGTGTAGCTATTGTCTGACAACCCGACTAACAAAGTATGCAGAGACGTGATACATTGTTTTTGGCTCCCTATATTCTGGGCTCTTTATTCATGAAGTAATAAGCATATGAAATTCATTCTGGGCAGACATGGTGGTTGGTGGCTGGTGTGGTGGAGGAAACACACTCCATTCTTCTATTAACCACCCCCATCAGACAGAATCCAAGGCTAAAAAGCACATAGGAATGACCTTGGCAAGGAGGAAGACTCTTAAGTTCTTATACACATCACTTCAGATCCCCTTTCTCTTCATCATCCTCTTCCTCTACTCCTTCATGCAGGGACATGAACATACATACATAAGGGTTTAGTCCAAGTTTGAATTTGGCTTGGGGATTGTGCTATAGACTGGAGTTTGCTGGCCCTGGTCCAATAAGGTGTTAGCTAATAAGCTTGAGGAATCATTTTGACTTATGTTAACATGGCATAAAACATCCAGGGAGCTATTGGTAATATGGCCAAGCCTCAATGATATGAACTCACTGAGCAAAAATATCAACTATTAGGATTAGTTACATTTTAACAGGGGACTCTGGAAGATCGAAAACTTCCAGGACCCTAAAGTCCATCAGTAATGGCAGAATTCTAAGAAATCAGAAAGAGTGAGTAAAGGAGATGGCTGTGCACAGAGAGCCTGACATCCTCATAGCCACTTATGGGCCATTCTTGCCCTACACTTCCATATTGATTAACCAACTTGGTATGGCTAGCAGAGAGGAAACACTATCCCTACATCCAAGCTTGTTGGATACTAAGCCAGAGGTGGGTCGGTCTTGTACACACTAATCCACTGAGACCACAAAATGCTTTGATTGCTTTTGGCAGAATTGGGTCCCACTAATTTTGTCATCTTTTTGTATAGTCAGTAAATACTTCAACATTTAAGGTTAAGTGTAATTGTTCCCCCAAAGCAAAGATTCTATTTAAAATTTATTGGAATAGACTGGATCCTCTCAGAGGAATAGTAGAAATATCCCAGAAGGGGCTACTGAATCACTAAAAAGTTTACAAATGGTTATGTTTTGGAGGAGAGAGAACAAAAAAAATATAACAAGGAGTGATGAAGCCGACCTATGAGGGAATAACTTGTGTCATGTCAACACCCTTGTTTCAACTAAATGGATAGGTATCCTAGAGAATGAAGGGTGACCAGCCCTGTAAGATTACTGGATTCTCTAACTCTCAGTCCCAGAGGTACCTGAAGGGCCCTGGTGATTTTCAGAACCAAGAGCAAAGGGCAAAAGATATACAGAAATACATTTAGGCTTGATGTCAGGAAAGATACTAGATCTCTCCAGAAGTGGAACTGGTTTCCTTGGGAGATCATGGATCTCACCTTCCTAGAGCTGTTCAAGCAGAGGCTGGGTGCTCAATTGTCAGAAATATTGTAGATGCGGCAGCTACATAGTGCAGTGGATAGAGTGCCGGCCCTGGAGTCAGGAGGACCTGAGTTCAAATACAGCCTCAGACACATAACGCTCACTAGCTGTGTGATTCTTGGCAAGTCGCTTAACCCTGATTGCCTCACCAAAAAAAAAAATATTGTAGAGGGGGTTCTTTTTGGGGGCATCAGTTGGACTAAATGGCTATTGAGGTACCTTCCAATTCAGAAATTCTGTGATTCACTGACACCAGCAAAATCTTCTCTTTCCACTATGACTTTACTAAGTTGAATTAATTTAAACAAACATGTCTTTGCTATAGATTTACTTATTTTACTATCTGTTACCACACAGTAGAATATGTAGGTATTGGCAACAAAGCAAATTATCAGTATGTGCAGTAAAAGGAGAGCACCTCAATCATACCAGTGGTAACATAAACGACGTTAAAAATCTGTTTTCTAAAGAGACGCAGTGTAGTGTAATGGAAGGAAGGAAGAAAGGAAAAGGAAAGGGAGGAAAAAGGAAGGAGAGAAGGGAGGGAGAGAAGGAGGGACGGAAGTAAGAAGGGAAGGTGGTAGGGAGAGAAAAAGGAAGGAAAGGAGGAAGAGAAAGAGGAAGGGAGGGAGGGAAAAAGGAAGGGAGAAAGGAAGAGAGGGAAAAGGGAAGGAGGGAAGGAGAAAGAAAGGGAGGGAGGAAACAAGCATTTATTAAGCAGATATTATGTGCTAAGCACTTTACAAATATTGTTTCATTTGATCCTCACAACAACCCTGGGAGGTAGGTGCTATTATTATTTCCATTTTATAGTTGAGGAAACTGAGGCAGACAGTGTTTAAATGACTTACCCAGGGTCATACAGCTAGGAAGTGTCTAAGGTGGGATTTGAACTCAGGTTTCTCTTCTTTGGGCTCTAAAGAGCATTTGATTTGAAGTCAGAGGGCCTAGATGTGAATCCAAGCTGTTCTATTTCCTGTGTGAAGTTGAGAAAATAACTTTCCTATTCTCTTCCTTAGTTTCCTCACCTATTAAGAAAAGTATGCTGTTAGACTGCAAATGATTTCTTATATCTCTAAGTACTAATTATTCATTTTTATTGTCGTTGTAGCAACATCTTTAAATAATTGTATTGTTCAAACCCAATTCAAAAATAATTTATTAAATAGCTATTGTATACAAAGCACTCTTTGAAGTACCAGAGATAGGAGAAGGACTGGATTTGTGATTTCATGAGTAAGGAAACTCCCTCAACCAATACAAGTCAGCACTTTCCATGCAACTTATAACCTTGGAGAGATGTCTACAGCCTTGAGAAGTTTAGTTACTTCTCAAAGTCCCCTAGCCAGTATGCATCTTGAAGCAGGACTTGGGTCTAGCTCTTCCTGGTTTGGAATCCAACCTCCTATTCACCACATTACTTTTCCTCTCACATAGATATTTAATACCCAGTAGAACATAATCTACTTGACCAAAACAAAATAAAACAGTTCCTTCCCTCAAGGAATTTACATTCAACAGGTTACCATTCAACAGGGTATTAAATATCAATGACAATTTTAAAAACAAATATTTTAAATGAAGGCTGGTCTCCCTCTCATAAGAGAAGGAGAAGAGGCTTATGGAATCCCTCTTCATATCCCAGGGTTTTAGAGACGATGAAGTCTTCCTTTAAAACTGGAAGAAGGCTTCCAGTGTGAAAACCAAGCACATACAACTATGAGAAGCCAGAATAGCTTTGTGACCTGTGTTGGGAGGGAGTAGAGTGAAAGCCTATTTCCCCAGAGAATAAAGCTTAGAGGGAAGGCTTCCACAGGGAAGAAAGCTTAAAGCTAAGAAACAGGCAGCAGCTATCTGTCCTTCAGAGAATCGTAATATGGATTGACACCTGCTATAAGATGGTATGACCAAGCAGTAAGGGTTGTAGGAGGAAGAGAAGTGATTAGTGACTCCCTCTTAATGGAATTGAGCTTGCTATTTGTAGAGATCTGCCGTCCTCTCAAGACATTCAGCCAAGACATAAAAGAAAAGATTCTAAGACTTACCAAAACAGATAACTACTACTTACTTCTAGTGATTCACATGGGAGAAAAAAAGATACTGTCCAGAAGAAACCTAGAAAGCATTGTCAAAGAGTGTGAAGTATTTGGCAAGAAACCAAAGACTGCGGGGACACAGGTGGAGTTTTCATCGTTGCTTCCCATTGAAGACAAAAGAAGAGAAAAACTGATATAGGAAGAAAACCCTGGGTGAAGAATGTGGTGTAAAGCTTTATGTGACTGTTGTTTTGTAACTCCTTAAAAAAAGAGCCATTAAACCAAAGATTGGGGGGCAGGGGGTGGGGGGGTAGAGTTGAATGTACAAAACTACTATACTCACCAAGCTAGATGCCACAGAGAGTAGCTACAATAACAGAGGATGAGCAGTTGAGGTACGCTGAAGTTTTTAAAAATAAAAAGCCAAGAAAGGAGACAGCACTGAAGGACTTGTGCCCTTCAATGCTTACATACAAATGCACAAAGTTTAGGCAAATAACAAGATGAGCTAATATAGGGAGGAAATTTTTACTTTACCTGTGTCCCAGAGCCTTGGGAGAAAGAGATACATGACTGGAAGCTGACTCTGGATGAGCATACCTTATTTAAAAGAAATGTGATGGAGAAAAGGATGTAGCATGGGCTAGCATGACTTCTGAAGATGATATGTCCAGGAACCAAAGGAGGAAACATGGTGGAAAGCATTTGGGTGAAACCAGATTGGGGATAAACAAAAGCAATTTTATCATCAGAGTATAGAAGAAGGTACCTCAACAGAAAGAGTAAATAAGTGAGAAGGTTGGGAAACAGATCACAGACATGGTACAAATGAATTATATAGTAATAATGGTGAACTTTTATCTATATATTTTCTAGGGATTTCTCTGTCTCTCTGTCTCTCTCTGTCTCTGTCTCTCTCTCTCTCTCTCCCCTTCCCATTTGTAGATAACATGAAGGTAAGGGAAAAGCTAGTACACTGGATGCCACAGTCAAGGTCCAAAAAGATCTTGATAGGTTAGACTATTGGGCAGGATCTAAAAAGATGGATTTTTTTGTCACTCTATTGTTCACAATCATGTCTAACTCTTCATGATCCTATTTGGGGTTTTCTTGGCAGAGATACTAGAGTAATTTGCTATTTCCTTCTCCAGCTCATTTTGCAGATAAGGAAACTGAGGCAAACAGGGTTAAGTGACTTGGCCAAGATCACACAGATAGTAAGTTTCTGAGGCCAGATTTGAACTCTGAAGATGAGTCTTCCTGCACTCTATCCACTGTGCCACCTCACTGCCCAAGATAAAAGAATAAATAAATGATAGGAATAAATGTAAAGTTTTTACTATAGGTTCAAAAAAACCCATCTTATTAGTATGACATTGGAGAGGCATAGTTAGACAGCAATTTGACTTTAAAATAATTGGGATTTTGGTAGATTGTAGGCTCAATGTGAATTGGCATAGTGATGTGGGGGTCGATGAAGCTAATTTGATTTTGGGTTATTTTTATAATGATTTCACTTCCAGAGCATACAAAGGTAGGCAACCAGCACGATAAAGGACTTTGAGCCCATGCCATCTTAGAATTGACTTATGGAGCTGGAGACGCTTAGCCTAAAGATTCAAATCTTTTTTTTTTTTTAACTGTTGTGTGAAAGAGGGAATAAACTTATATTGTTTGATCCTCAGGGGACACAAATAAAAGCAAAGTTTGGAAGTTGAAAAAAAGAGGTTTGGTATAATAAACAATTTCTAACAATCAAGATATTCAGAGTAAAATGACCACCTCAAGAGGCAGAAGGTTCCCTGTCATTGGAAGAACATTAAACAAAGGCTGGGTGATCACTTTTGGGGTGTGGAGCTCTGGGGATTCTTTGTTGGTCCTTGATTGTGCTAGGTGGCCACTGAGGTCCCTTCCACTTCTAAATCTACAATCCTTTGAACTGGTTTTTGACTCTTTCCAGTAGAAAGAGTAACTTAAATGTATCCCCAAAACTTAACTTCTTGGACTCTTTTTTTAAAAATACCTTTCAGAGGTAACAGTTATGCATTTGTTAGGTTCTCCTCAATACCTCTTTTTCAGTGTTGTTCTTCCCTGTTTTGCTTCTGTGTGGGTTGCAGATATATGCTGTGTCTGGCGATCCTCCAATTCAAATATAGAAAATGTACATTCGTACAGTAGCTGCTAGAATCGTTTTTATTTGAATCCCGGCATGGGGGAAACACTCATTTAATGTCTTGTTAGGCAAAGGAGTCATTCCAAGAGCTTCTGTAAAGAAGGTACTTAACTAATTTCCTGTATTTATATAACATGGCATCCGCCTCTTCCCCTCACCCCCCACCCCAATACTCTCAGCCAAGGAAATGACTGAAAATAGAATTTTCCCCCAGGAAGCAATCAATGGCTGACTTCTTTCTCACACATATAGAGATACTGGTCTTGGAGTGTGGCCCATTCCTTGGACTAACACCAACAGGCTCAAATCACCCAAATATGGCCTATAGGTCTCAGGTAGCACAGAGTTTCTTGTCTTAGTTGTGTTATTTGGGGGAAGCAAGGTCTATTTTGCCTCTAGACCAAAATTTGTTCGGTTATCACTCTCTCTAACAATCTTAGAGGTGACAAAGAGGAGGAGATTTATCTATCTAGCTATCTATTTTTGTTAATTCTCACACTTGTTTGCATTGGTGTTCTAAAGCAATGTGGTTTCTTGGAAATGTTTAGCAGGATTAGGGCTAGGAAACCTAGAGAATGCAGGTCAGCCTAGTAAAATAAAGTGTTATGGGGCAGAGAATGCTGGTAAATGTTTAATAACTGGCTTTCAAAAAAACTGTACACACAATACACATTTAAGTTTAATACATATTCTTAACATGTTCTCCATTTTTTTCAGTCTAGAAGATCAACAAAACAATCGTTCAAGCTCTGTCTGATTCATAGTTCCTGCTGATTTCCAAGGTGTAAATGCTCACCCTGCAGATTTAGCCATTGGTTTTTGGGAGCCAGGAATCCTGTTCACCTTTGGATAGGAGTAAAAATAAAGTCCTACCCTTGGGCTCAAAAACTCAACTGCACAAGTATAGAATGGAGAAGGTAAAGTTAAACAAAGGTTTGTATGGAATAAAAAATCAATTCAATGAACTAAAAATGTTTAAACTGAAAAAGGGAAGACAAGGGACTCACGATAGCTGTCTTCAAGTATTTGAAAGGCTGTCATGTAGAAGAAGGATTGGACTTGTTCAGTCTGTCCCCAGGGGGCATAACTAGGATCAATGAATAGAAATTGCTGAGAGGCACATTTTGGTTCATTAGAAGCAGAAACTTTCCAACAATTACAGTCAATTCAAAGTGGGGGAAAAAAAAACCAAACCAAACACAAAAATTTAGAAAATAACAACAACAACAACAACAACAACAAAGTAGGATAGTCCTCCTAGAAGCACTGTCCCTGGAGGGCTTCAAATCAAGGCTGAGAGCCTGAGTGGTCCAGGATTCTTGCCCAGTCTATGGGTTGGACTAGATGGGATCCTAGGTCCTTTCCACCTCTGAGATTTTGGGATTCTGTGAATTTGTTTTCACGGAATCACTTCCTGAGCTTAATGAGTTTAATTGATAAAATATATTTTATGTAGCACATCATGGCAGAAGCTTACATATCAGCCTAGCTTAGTATCTGGGATACTGATGTCATCTCTGAAGCCTCCCTTTTCTCCCCAGCAAACCCAGCTGAAAATGAGTGTGTTAAGTACCAAGGATTGTCTGTTCGCAGAATTCATGTAAACTCTTGACTCTCATGCTGTTGAGTAGATGTGTGCTATTCCTTTATCACAAATGGAAAGGCATGTGATAGGTGTCAATGCACAAAATGAAGAAGGTGGGAGATCAAGAGTTCCTGGTACATACTTGAATGACAAAGATTTGAAGTAAAATATAAGCAAAACCATTTCATTGGAAAGTAAAATTGTTTTTTCAACCAAATAATTGTTTTGCTTATACAATACTGAATGAGGCAATGAAAGTGAAAGTGTTGTATTTGTGTACATATATATATGTGTGTGTATGTATTTGTGTTTGTGTGCATGTGCATGTGTGTATACATATATATATATATATATATATATATGTGTATGTTGTTGTTCAGTCATTTTTCAGTCAAGTCTGACTCTTCATGACCCCATTTGGGGTTTTCTTGGCAAAGATACTGGAGTGGTTTGCATTTTTTTCTCCAGCTCATTTTACAGATAAGGAAACTGAGGCAAATTGAGGTCTGGGTTAAGTGCTTTGCCAAGGCACTCCAGGCTTGGCATTCTATCCACTATGCCACTTAGCTGGTGTGTGTGTGTGTGTGTGTGTGTGTGTGTGTGTGTGTGTATACGTACACATGGATACACATTAGCAAAATTATGATAGTATTTTTCATATTAATCAGGTTGGTTTTCTTTTTTAGTTGAATTCAGTCAGTTGACAAGCATTTATTATGCTAAATACCTAAGCACAGAGGATACAAAGATAGGTAAAAAAAAAAAAGATGTTAGTACAAAACTTCAAGAGAAGAATCTAATGCTTAAGGATATTTCCCCTTTAAATACAACATTATGCATATATCAATAATTTTTATTTGCATGACATTTTTGCTATGAAACAAAGCTAATTTTCCTTTATTTTACTACAAACCTGACACTTTCTACCCCCTTTTAACACACCACCATTTTCCCAGGGGTACTTTAGACACTCCAACCTTCTCTTTGATGGCATCCCTAAGTAATCTAATCAATTTTAGTGTTGCATCCTTCCAAAGATGCAGATTTCAGCTTATCAATATTTTTGCATTTTGTGCAATTTTCATTGGAGTTCCTCTATAGACTTCTACAGGGAGACTCATCCATTGTATCAGAGGTTTTACTTTGGGTCTAGATACTCTCCTGTGTCCAGACCCTTAGCTGTGGGTGTACCCCAACCAAGGCTGTATCTTCTCCTCTCCGTATATTCACTCTTTCTTTCAGTGATCTCAATTGCATTTTTTTTTGGCCAGGCAAGGGGATTAAGTGACTTGCCCAAGGTCACACAGCCAGTAAGTGTCAAGTATCTGAGGGTGGATTTGAACTCAAGTCCTCCTGACTCCACGCCTGCTGTTCTATCCACTATGCCACCTAGCTGTCTCCCCCTTTCAATGATCTCAAAAGCTTCTTTGAATTCAATTATCTTCTCTATAAAGATGATGCAAAGATCTATCTATCTATCTATCTATCTATCCATCTATCTATCTATCTATCTATCTATCTCTAGTATTTTTCCTGAGCTCAAGTACCATATCACCAACTATCCATTGCACATTTTAAACTGGATGTCCTATGCAAGATAATTCAACCCATGCAATACAGAGTTCATCTTCCTCTGCCCCAATTCTATCTCTCTTCTCAAGTTCCCAATTTCTGTCAAGGGTACCACAATCTTCCTAGCCACCCAGGTTTGCAACCATGGAGTTATCCTCAACTCTCCATTCTCCCCCATCCCTCTTACCAAGTCGTTTGGCAAGTTTTGTTCTGCCTCCACAACACTTCTTGCACCTGAGCCCTTCTCCCCACTCACACAGTCACTCCCTAAGTTCAGGCCCTTATCATCTCTGGCTTGGATCACTGCAGTAGCCTCCTAATTGGTCTCTCTGTTTGAAGTTCCCCTCTACCCAACTCATCCTCCGCACTAATGCCAAAATGATCTTTCTAGAATATTGGTTTGATCATATCACTCCCATGTTTGCAAAGTTCCAGTGGGTCCTAGACAGAAACCATAAGATCAAGAAGATAAATTCCTTGGGGCCAGCTAGGTGGTGCAGTGGATAGAGCACCCGCCCTGAAGTCAGGAGGACCTGAGTTCAAATCCGGCCTCAGACCAAACACTTGACAATTACTAGCTGTGTGACCTTGGGCAAGTCACTTAACCCCAATTGCCAAAAAAAAAAAGAAGAAGAAGATAAATTACTCCTTTGAAGCTCTTCATGGCTTTAGCCTCCCTTTGAAGGCTTATTATACATTTCCTCCTTCCATATAGGCTTTATTCCAGCCAGACTGGTCTCCTTGCTGTTCCTTGTACATGTCACTCCTCATTCATCTCCATGCTATAGTCTCTTCCCCTTGCCTGGGGTCTCTCAACCCCAAGTATCTTTCCAGCACCACTTCCTCCAGCAACCCTTTCCTGATCTTCCTAAATACCAGTGCTTTCCTGCACAATTTCATATATATATATATATAAAGGCTGGAGTGTCTAAAGTACCCCTGGGAAAATGGTGGTGTGTTTAAAGGGGGTAGAAAGTGTCAAGTTTATAGTAAGATAAAGGAAAATTAGCTTTGTTTCATAGCAATATATATATATATATAACACACATGCTTTGAAGGCAAGAACAGTATTATTTTTTACTTTGCACTTCCACTATCTAACATAGCACCTGGCACTTAACAGATACTTAATAAATAGTTGATTGCTTTATTGCTATTTGGGTCTAAATAAAGAACCCAAGCCATGTATGGCATTCCTTCCTGTACAAATGCCTCATTTACTTTTCTATGTATATATATATATATATATATTTGGTAACATGGGGAATGGAGGAGGAGAACAAGTACTTTCATTAAGCTCTTACTATGTACTGAGCTTTTCAAATATTATCTCATTTGATTCTCTCAAAAACCCTGGGAAATAGGTGCAACTATTATCCCCATTTTACAGTTGAGGAAACTGAAGCTTCTTGTATTCGTCTTATAGAAATATACTGCATCATATTTGTACCTTTCATATGCCTTTCCATTGTCCTTTGGGTCAATGATCCTTAATTTTGGTGCTTTAGAGATTGTTATATTCTATGATTTACCACCATATGATATAAACGAAAGACGGGTTTTTATTATAGGGGTAAAAAATAGTGTTTTAAAATGCAATAAACAGTTTCCTAAATGCAATCCAGTCTCTTCTTTCCCCCTTATTTGATTCTGGGTCCAGTTCTTTGCGCCTGCTCCAGTAGTAACTGCCTAAGATATATGCACTGATGGACTAGCTCTCTGTATTTTCCATATAGTTGAATATAATATTCTGGACAATGGTCATTCTTCATCCATTTGATTTTTCTTTTTGGTTAATTAGGTTCTTTTGTGTGATTATGGAGCTCATTTTGGAGATATATATTTGTAAAATATTCTGATGCAATGGACACAATGTCATAAAAAGTAGCACCTGGAAGGCCTCTGAACTCTGCGTTGGACATCCTCTAAGACAGTAACAACCACCTTTGGTGAGTGTAACAGTCTCTATTCTTTACTTGCTTCTTAATAATCAGGGAATTATTGAATATCTTTTGTGTCTTCAAGGAATGTCGTATGCTTTTGACATATTAAAAGACATGTTATTGGAACAGAATCTTTAAAGTTGCATTTAACTCCACAAAATCAAATGCTTTACAGCAGTGATGTCAAACTCAAAGGGAAAGGGATCCCAGTGGCTTCATGTTGATTGTGAAAATCACAAATTAACATTTTCTGTAGTGTATTATATTTTTATTTTCATAAACATTTCCCAATTACATTTTAATCTGGTTCTGTCCTGATACAGGTACAAAGCAGGAAGTCTGTTTTAGAGTCAACAAACAATAATCAACGAGATATATTCTTTGCTTCTTTCAGTCTACTGTATGATCATAAAGCCATAGACCACTGTAGAATACCATTTCTGAAAGACTGCCTATTACCTTCTCATACCTTCAGTAATGGTGCCCTCAGCATATGCGTAGACCAGGGTTGGGGAACTTGAGGCCTCAAGGTCACAGGTAGCCCTCTAGGTCCTCAGGTGTGACCCTTTGACTGAATCCAAACTTCACAGAACAAATCCCCTTAATAAAAGGGATTCTGTAAAATTTGACTCAGTCAAAAGGCCACAGCCAAGGACCTAGAAGGCCTTGAGGCCGCAAGTTCCCTATCTCTGGTGTAGACTATTCTCAGGATGATTTTGTGGGGATGAGAAAGTAGCTATAAGGGTCAGCAGTTATCAATATTTTCTCAATTTTGTTTTTTGGGCGTAAAGACATTTAGAGCTGGGAGGAACCACAAAAGTCTTCTAGTCTAACCATTGTCCTCAATAGAACAGATGAGGAGACTGAGGACCAGGGAATTAAGTGACTCATCCAAGGTCATACAGAGAGTTTCGAAGGCAGGATGTGAACACTGGTCCTCTGATTCCTCTTTCCACTGTATCACGCCGATATCCTCCTCCTCTCTTTTAGATATTTTGAGAATCATTATCACCAATACCTTCTAGACCAGGATTTATGGGTTTTGTTAATAAGTTTCAGTCCCCAAAGTGCTGTGTGGCTATATTAGCTTGGGAAACACTAGCAAAGAAATAGCTTAGGATGCCAGTGGAGAGAATCATGTACCTTCTTTCAGCATTATTGATTAGGAGTGTGGAGCACTAAGAACACCGCCCCTCCCAGTAGCTTAATGGTGGTGTAGCTAAGTGGCACAGTGGATAAAATGCTAGGTCTGGAGTTAGGAAGTCCTGAGTTCAAATTTGACCTCAGAGACTTTCTAGCTGTCTGACCCTGGGCGATTTAACTCCTTTCTGACTTAGTTTCCTAATCTATAAAATAGACATAATAATAGCATCTCCTCCTCCTGGTTGTTATATTGATAAAATGAGATAATATTTGTAAAACACTTTGCAAACCTTAACATGCTATATAAATGCTAGCTTCATTTTTTCCCCATTGTACCCTATTCCTCTCTCTTCAACTTCATCAGAGATCCCATTATTTCCAGCACTCTGACAATTCAGTTCTGGGCCTCTCAGTTGACTTCACTCTTAGCACAAGATGTTAATAGAATCACTGAGACAGCTCTGGAGGTAACCACAGAAGCCATCTTTTCCAAGGCCTTCATTTTATATGTAAGGAAACTGAGGCCCAGTGATGTTGTGTCTTGCCCTATCATATAGGTATTAAGTAAGCATCAGAGACGGGGTTAGAACCCAGGTTATGTAACTTCAGAATCAGTGTTCTTTCTCCTGTACCATAAAAACCTAAGTGGTAGTGGGAATACCCGTACACGGATCAGTAACAGCTTTAAGTGGGAAAACTTCCTGTCCCTAGAAGAACCTCCAAGTTCCTAGAAGATCCCAAAGCCACTGACTAGTGAAATGGACACCAGACACAGAGAACCAAAATGATCCTTCTCCTTTAAGAAATCCCTCTCCTTTTGTACCATTGCAAACATGACGGCATTTTTTGGCGGGAATGGTGAGCTATTTTGTGTATGTGTGAATTAGAACTTTGATAGACAGAATAAGCTGCAATCCAATTCTAAACTATAGATTTTCAAGCAGATTGATGCAACAAATTGTTAGCAAATAGCAGTTTGCAATTTGATGCTAATTAGACATAAGGCAAATATGTGGCGTGACAAATTAACAGCAAACCATACTGTGGAGGGTGAGCAAGAGCTGGCACAGAGCACACTCGGTTTTGCATAGCTCCTCGTCTTATCCGAGCAGGCCCGAGCCAGCTCCCCTTTCCCGGAAACAGGAAACCAGAGCAGAGATCACAAGCATCCTCCAATAACTTTAATTGCATATTTCAAATGCTTCCCTCTCCTTTCATCTTGGCAAGGCAGCTTTCCTTTTCTCACTATCTGAGGAGATCATCAAGTGTCCTAGCAATCATCTGTGAGAAGCTCAGACCACACCATTTCAAGTCTGTCTCCCACCACCCACCACAGGACCCCACAGGTCATGCCCCCAGATCCTTAAATACTGACATACAGAAACCACAACCGGGAGCAATAAAATGTGCTTTGTGTCCAAACTATCTATGCTGAATTTCTTGTCCATTTGGATTGTATTTGGGAGCCTTTAAAACTAAGATTTTCGTTCATCCTTTTTTTTTTTTTGTTAGAGGTTAATACCATTTCTGCTTAGATACATCAGGTCTAATGGTAATTAAAATTTCATTCAACCTCCTCAGAATGTTTGGAAGGATGAGTTAAAAATTCCAGCTAGCCAATAACTTCTTTAAGGTAGTACACTGGGTCATGACGGCTAGAGATGAAGAGGAATATGAGAGGGACTCAAGAATAGGGTCAAAGAATTTGGGACTTGAAGGGACCTTAGAAGCCTGTTCCATATCCCTCATTATACAGATGAGAAAACTTAGGACCAAAGGGGGAAAGTGGTTTTCCCAAGGTTACCCAGGTCAGTAGCCGAGCCAACACTCAAACTATATGCTTTGAATCCAAATGTAATGGTTATTTCATTACATTATGCTGACAAGGCCAAGAAAAGGGAAAGAAATGGACTCCAGATGTTAAGGAGACAGCAGAGTAGACTCCAGGTGTCAATTAATTAGTCATATGTTCCCCAAACATCTATTAGGCGTTCGGTCTTGTTCTAGGTTGGGACAAGGGAAGAAATACAAGACATAGTTCTTGCCCTCACAAAGCCCATAATCTATAGAGGGAAAGAAGACCACACACATGACTGTTACATGATTAAGCGTCAAAACAATTGATGTAGACAGACAATTAGAGAATAAGCCAGAATTGAATAAAGTGTTAATTGTATGAAATTTAAAGCCAAGAGGAGAAGGGAGACAGCTTCCTCGTAAAGGAAAGCTTGAGTTGAATTAAAGTTGGGAATTTGAAGTACAGTTTGGAGAAGGGGATGGACAGAAGGCAAGGAATCACTTCAGCCTGAGAGACTAGGGCAGTCAAAGTTGTAAGGATGGTCACGAGCCCAATATGTGTGCGGGGTGGGGGTGGAGGGGGGAGCCTGGCCAAAGCGGAGGTAAGGTATTGGGGAACAGTGTGATAGAGGAATAAGAATATTGGACCTGAGGTCAGGAGACCTGGATTCCAATTTCACCTTTGACACTTGCTAACTGTGTGACCCTAGGGCAGGTCACTTAAACACCCCTACGCTTCAATTTCCTTAATTGCAAAATGAAGATAATGATACATATGCTCCCAGAAGCATGAAGAAAAAAAAAGATTTTTTTAAACTAACAGTATCATCTAAATTTGAATTATTGGTGGTATTATTATTAATCACCATCATCATCTTCTCAGATAGAGTAGATAGAAATGTTCCTGGGATGTGTCGCTATCCCTACTATTATTTCTTTGTGTTTAATGTTTGATAGATCCTTCTTGTTGTTGTTGTCGTCACTAAGAATCGGGAAAGAAGGGATGGATATGAAAGGTAAGGCCAGATCAAAGAGTGTTTCAAACGCTGCAAGTCCGTTGTCAAAGCTGGCCTTACCCCTAAGGGTGGGTGGGGATGTCAACTAAAGGACGCTGGAGGGGCAGCTAGGTGGTGCAGTGGATAGAGCACCGGCCGGAAGTCAGGAGGACCTGAGTTCAAATTCAGCCTCAGACCAAACACTTGACACTCACTAGTTGTGTGACCTTGGGCAAGTTACTTAAGGCCAACCGCCTAAGCAAAAAAAAAATTAAATGGTGCTGGAAGGCTCAAGGCATTCTCTGCCTCACTGATGTGGTAGCTGATGCAGTCTGATGTAGTAGCTGACACTCCCACCATTACTCCCTAACCTGGGTTAAGGCATTGTAGTGTCTGCCCAAGGCACATCCCTTGGGAGTCTGAGAGAGACAAATCTAAGGTCACATGATCATCATCATCATCACTGGCTCAACTTTTTGGTACATGTCCTGGGGGATCTAGTAGCTGTTTTTAAATTCATCCTCTCATAACCCTCCATCTTTTAGAAGGCTCTGCACAGCAGGGAGATGTTTTAACTCCCCAAGCATCTGCTCAGTAGAAGCCACATTCAGAAGGGGTCTCCCCCCTCCCTTGAACATTTGGTATCCTTATAGGAAAGGGCTTTTCTAATGTTATATGTAAACCTCAAGAAGTCCCTACCACCCTTGCGGATTACAGCAGCAGCAACAGCTAACGTTTACATGTGCTTTAAGGTTTGCAAAATACTTTGCAAATATCTTATTTTGTCCACACAACAAATGTTTGGAAGTGGGTACTATTATTATACCCATTTTACAGATGAGGCTTAGAGAGGTTAAGTGACCTTTCCAGGGTCATATAGCAAGCAAATGTCTGAGGCCAGACTTGGTACTCAGGTGGAAGTGCTTAGTTTAGTTTCTTTTTTTCAAATGGCCCAGGCTCCCACAGTCATTTAGATGATTGGAGTTAGGAAGATCCAGGTTCAGATCCTGCCTTACTAGCCGTGTGACCCTGAACAAGTCACTTAATCTCTCCAAGCCTCAGTTTCCTCATTTGAAAAATTAGGGGAGTTGGATTCAATGACCTCTAAGGTCACTTTCAGCTCTAAATCCGTGATCCTTTGAACCACCATCTCATTGTTATGCAACCCCAGGATGATTCTGCAAATATTCAAAAACAACAGCAAGGAAGAGACAAGCAGTGCTTGGCTTTTGGATTTTAAACAGATTATAACTCAATAATTCCTAGAATTGGGTAAGAATCTCTTAAATCCAGCTCCTTTCCCTGCCTGCATTCGCTCTGTATTTTCTGATGACTCTTCCTCAAGGTTAGTTTCTTGCTAGGGCATCTGGCATATTTATACTTCAAAGTATCTTTGGGTCATTAATTACTAAAAGATGATAGATTATGAATTCTTGAGTACTTTTCGGCTTTCCAAATCTCCCTTTTTATAGAGAACAAAAATAAAATGACTGTCGGGTTCAAGGTTATTATTTGATTCAAATGAAATGGGAAAACAAAATATTGACATTCTTCTTCTCCAAATATGGGCCTAAAGTTGTAGGCAGTACTTGGGAAGTATTCAAACCTTCTGTGGTTCTAGGAGCAGATGTAATTCTGGGAGGAAAACAAATGAAGGGGGAAAAGTCACAGTGAGCTACTTAGGAAAATGAAGTTTAATTTCTTACTTAAGCCCTCTGGGGAATTTCTTCAGACAGTTCTGAGAAAGATCAATAACCAATGTTGCCAAGAATTTCTTTTCCATGAAAATCTTTATTTAAACACTTTCTTCCACCACCCCTCTGTAAGGACTAAGCTTCTCCTAGGGTGGGTGCTAGGGAGGCCCTGGGGGCTAGGAGTTAACTCAAAGCATGAGGCTGTCATTCTCTGCACATCTCTGTCTCTATTGCCTATCTTTCACCAAATAATATCCTGGTTCCCTGAGTTAATTTGTCACCTCTAAGCCTCTCCCTTAGCCCCTTTGTCCCACAAAGGGCCAAATTTCCAGGAAACACGGGTCTGAGATGATAGTGAGCTAAGAGAATCCTGGCCCTGCTAAAGTTCACCATCCCTTGTCTTCGGCTCCTTATATTAGGCCTAAAGCTTACAAGTCCATTAACTCTGACCCCTCTAAAAAACTGCACAATCTGAGTAAGGGGTTCATAGTCAATTGATTCGTGAGAATGGTCGGTCATTCAGGGAGACCTGGATTTAAGAAAAATCATTATTTAAACTTTGTGATTATGGACAAATCATTGCCTCTCCCAGACTCCAATTCTTCATTAGTAAAACCAGGGGGCCAAACCAGATAATCTCTGAGACCACTGCCCCCTCTAAAGTTCAGTTTAATTTCACAAATGTTTATTAACTTAAATATCTGACCAATTTCCTGTAGGAAACTCCCAGTGAGGAAATTTGCTCTGCCAGTGCAGACAGGCACCTGCTACTCTAATTAGAGTCTTAGAGAAGGTTTGAGGAGGAATGAAAAGGTTTGGAAGAGCACCTATGATAAGGTAGGTAGAGTAGGATTGATGTGTAGCAGTGAGGGCCCGCTTGAGGTTCCACAAATTTTTAGTGGACCCAGTCACAATGGTTGCATGATTTTCTCCACAGGAGCCAGGAGGAGAATGATAGCAGTGATTCAAAGCTGAGGCTTGTCAGGGTGCCATTGGCAATGTGATGAGGGGTCTAGGGACTCAAGAGATTAGGACGGTGTAGATTTGAACTGGCTCACTACGGGGTCAAGATGGAGAAAAAAGGAGAGAGTGGCTATTGTGGGGACGATGGCCTGAGAGAGAACTAAGATGTGGAGGAATTAGATGTCATAGTCTGGACAAAGGATAGGGTTTGGTAAGGGAAGCCAGAGGGAGAAATGGAAAAGCAACAGATTATATTCAGATAAGGAGATTTCAGAATTCTCAAACATGGAAGGTACGTTTGTGGGTAATGGCAAGATCAAAAGGATACCAGTTTTGTGTGTAGTTAAGATAGGATGGAAGCTTAGCTTTTGGGAAGTGACTACATTGAGGAACTAAGTTATTACAATGTCGAGAAAGAATCATTATGAAGTCCCTAAATATGATGGCAGGAGTTGGGGAAGAGAGAGAAATTGTGAGCCGGGTATTAAACTCATTGAAGAGGAGAGAGGTGTGACCTGGGAGTCTGTAGACAACTGCCAGGATTTTGATTGGGTAGAAGATATGAATTGCATAAACCTCAAAGGAGAAGTTACTGAGGGATAAAGGTAGGGAGAGAACCTGGAAGTGGCAGTGGGCAACAAAGAGTATTCCAACTCCCTGGCCTTGACAAAAGAACTGAGGGGAATGTAGGTGCAGGGAATACTGGAAAGGGTGGACAGGGAGGCTGCGTCATTAAGGAGGAGCCAGATTCAGTAATAGCTGGAAAGTGTAAAGAGTGGAAGAGAAAATGATTTGGGTTCAAGGCAAGTTAGTTGCCCATGGAGCATCTATTGCCTTTAGGATGAAATATAAACTCTTCAGCTAAGTATTTAAAGTCCTCAATATGGTTCCATTCTGCTTTTCCAGTCTTTTTGTTATACTCAACTTTGAGTAATGTACGTTCCAGCAATACTGTTGAGGTCTAGGGGTGCTGGGAATCCCAAAATTCAAGAGTAGAAGACAGGGGTCCTACCTCCAGTGAATTCGACCCGAGCCTTCTTTCAGCCAGAGACAACAGTTAATTAAAACACAGCTTGAGCTGAGTGAGATTTTAAAAATCTGTGCATTGTGATGCTTGTATTCACAAACAGGCCAGACTCTTAAGGAATCTGAGCACTTTAATGGAGGCAAGATGAACCTTATATACATAATGACTGTGGGAATATCTGGATGTGATGTGGGAGTAGCCAAGTAGTAGGAGGTGGCTGTGAGGTAACAGAGAAGGAACAGAAGGGCTGGGTGTCCCAGGGGAACATCAGGAATCCAGGGCCTCCTGGAAAGGGTCTAGATGGAATTAAGGTGTGGCTGTTTAGGGTGGGGCCAGGTGCAGACAATGAGGGCCACAATGAAAGGGCAGTTGAAAGGATTAACTGGAAAGGGCCTGGTGTGTCAGGTGAATGTTAGCGACCTGGGTCAAGTGGGAAAGTCCAGTACCTTTCAGAGATCCATCATTAGTGCCCCATCAATACAAATCTATTTCTTCTTCACCAAATTTGACATTCCATCTCCTGTCTGCAAACCTTTGATCAGGCTTACCTGGACCACCCTCCTTTCTGACCTTCAAATCTTAGAATTTCTCACTTCATGTGCCACCTTTTACAACAAACCTTTTCTGATCTCCTTATGATGCAGTTTAGGGGTTCAGGGGTCCTGAGACTCCAAAATCATAATACACGAGTCCTGCCCGAAAGAATTCAACCCGAGCCTTCTTTTAGCCAAAGACAAGGTTTATTAGAACATCCATCATATTGGGCAGACTCTTAAGGAGCCTGAACATTAGTAAGCTATTGGCTAGATTATAAGAATCTGACCAGTGGCTAGATTTTAAGAATCCCAGCATCTTAATGTAGACAAGATGGACCTTATATACAGAAAGCCTGTGGGAGGGACCTAGGAGCGGCCAGTAAGCTGGGGTGAACAGAACTCCTGGGACTTGGACCTCATTGCCAAAGGAGAATGGAGCCTAGCTAGCATTAAGGGTGGGAAATGGCCGGGGGCCATTCATAGGAGGTAAGACAAGGGAAGGCCAGGCTATATTAACAGAATTGGGAGACTGGGTGTAGCCACAATGAAAGGCCAGTTGAAGGGATTATAGCCTCAGGAGAATGCTAGAGATTTGGCCAAGTGGGAAAGTCCAGGGTTTTTCCCTTCTGGGGTCTAGATCCCAAACCCATCACTTAGATATTAATACTCTCTACTTAGTCAAATTTTCCTTTATATAAATATCAAGTGTGTTCTAAAGTCAGCTAGAATCACAACTAAGTGTTAAAGTTTCAATGTATTTACACACCTTTTGAAAAGAGCAAATGGTACAGATCAGGGCTTGATTTATTATTTTGTTGACTGCCCAGATTTTAGAAAGTGATGGCAAAAATATTAATAAGGCAGATTAAACTGGAAAGTATGTATCTGTTACATCCCCCACCCCAGCTGATTGTTAAACATTTATCAGAATACCACTGTATTATTTTCTCTTTTCAGATTGTATCCCCTGATAGACCTTTAGCTCCTTCAAGGAATGGAATATTTTTCATGTTGTCTTTGTATCTCCAGGGCCTAGCAAGTACCTGAAAAACAAAGCAAATTTTAAAAAAAAAAACAACAGAAAACCAAACAAGCACCTGATAAATGGCTATTAGATTGAAAATTGCTAAAGGATTTTGTGTGACCTTCTCCATGATCTTTAAGATCCATTCCACGGGGCAGCAAAGTGGATAGAGTGTCAGGCTGGGAGTTAGGAAGACCTGAGTTCAAATGCAGCCTCAAACACTTTCTAGCTGTGTGACCCTAGGCAAGTCACTTAACCCTATTGGCCTCAGTTTCCTCATCTATAAAATGAGCTGGAGAAGAAAATGGCAAACCACTCCAGTAACTTTGCCAAGAAAACTCAAAATGGGGTCACAAAGAGTCAAACACAACTGAACAACAACAAAGATCCTTTGTAGCTTTGACCTTGGGTGGATGTTTCTACAACTCTTAATTTTCCTTGGTTCTTCTGGGTGAGAGATACTTCCTCTGAATTCCCAGAGAAATAACTTCTATTTAAACTGGTGTATAAATCACCTGCAGCAATTTCAGTTTACTTAGAAGAGCCAAGGAGGTCCCTCCCCTCCTCCCACCTTTGCTTTTGTTTTAACAATAAATGACCTACTTAATATCTTATTTGAATTTGCTTTCTTTCCCTGGAAGATACTACTTCCTCTAAGAAATTCACCTTTTTTTTGGGAGTGGGGTTGGGTTTGGTGGAGGTGGGTTTGGTAGAGGCAGCTTTGGTGGAGGCTATTCACCTGAATATCTTTCCTATTAAATACCTTTAAGGTTCAGCCAATCAGATGGCCTCTCCTTCCCCCTGTTTCAGAATCACAGAATCTCAGAGCTGGAAGAGATTCCGTCCCAAGAGTGGTGGCAAGTAAATGTTTAACAAATAATTCTGAAGTGGTGGGCCTGGGAAGAGAAAGAAAAATGTATCCAGTACCCAGGACATACTTTTAAGTCTAATCTTCATTATTAACATCTTCTCTATCACTTTTTTTTTTTAAGGCAATTGGGGTTAAGTGACTTGCTCAGGGTCACACAGCTAGTGAGTGTCAAGTGTTTGGTCTGAGGCCAGATTTGAACTCAGGTCCTCCTGACTTCAAGGCCAGTGCTCTATCCACTGCACCACCTAGCTGCCCCTACTCTATCACTTTAAATCCAGACAATCAACAAAACAATAAACCAAGCCCTGATTAGTAGCATCTGTGCATTTCCAAGTTGCTCACCATGAAAATTTAATAATCACCTGGCTTCAGAACACTCCCGGAAATGACCTCAGCGTCATGCATGTGGCCTGTGGGTGAAATGCCAGAATCAAATTAAAATACATTTGGGAAATATTTTTTAAATAAACATACAATAAAATATAGATAATGTTAATATGTGGTTTTTTAGGCAATTGGGGTGAAGTGACTTGCTCAAGGTCACAAGTAAGTGTCAAGTGTTTAGTCTAAGGTCACATTTAAACTCAAGTCCTCCTGACTTTAGGGCCTGTGCTCTATCCACTGCGTCACCTAGCTGTCCCTAGTATGCGGTTTTTAAAGTCAATATGTGGAGGCAGGCAGCCTTTTGTACAGTTTTGTGGTCCTCCCTTTTCTACTTAAGCTTGATAGCCCTATTCTAGTACAACACATAACTGAAAATGAGTTACTTTTACAATATATCTGGTAGTCATTTATCTTTTGCTTGAAGGCCTCCAATGTGGAACATCCCAATACCTCCAGAGGCAGCTCCATTCCATCTTTGGCAAGATTAAATTGTTAAAAAGTTTTTAATTATGGCATGCCTAAGTTTGTACCTCTGTAACTGATACTGGAGTGGTTTGCTATTTCCTTCTCCAGCTCATATTTCAGATAAGGAACTGAGGCAAACTGGGTTAAGTGACTCAACCAGTGTCATGTAGCTAGTAAGTGTCTGAGGCCATATTTGAACTCAGGGTTTTGTAGACAGGGACCAGAGGTGGACCTTCTTATAATCCCTTACATATATATATGTGTTCCATAGAGATTTCTGGGACTGTCCTAGGAAATCCTTGTTTCTGATTAAAACCTGAAGAAACCAACATCCCAAACATAGATCTGAAAAAGAAGAACTAGGTATGTGAAAATTCCTCTTGAAAAGAAAATAGTGGTCAATAGTGTTGCAAAAATTGAAGTTATCATTGCTTTGCAAAGCAACCAAGATTTTTGGATTTTTTTTAGAGTGGTGCTCTAATCAATGGAAATTCTATGTTTTCTGGTTTGACAACTGTGTCTCTGAGTCAGGATATCAAACAAATTCAAAAGTTTAGAGGAGTGAACAAGAAGGAGAGAGGGAGATCCTTTGGGTATTTAATCCCTGTTCCTTCATTTACCTATTTAAGATCCCAGATCTCTTTTGGAAAATTGCTTTCAACAAGAAGATTGATTAAATATTGCTAAACATCTCCCTTGTTATTGTCTGACATGTCACATGTATTGTTTTTCATAATATTGTTAAATTATCTTTTAATTACTTAGCTTATAACAGGAAGGTAAATAAAGCATGGCAGCTAGGTGGCACAGTGGATAGAGTACCAGGCCTGGAGTCAGGAAGACTTGAATTCAAATCTGACCTCAAACACTTACTAGCTGTTTGACCCTGGGCAAGTCACTTAACCCTGTTTGCCTCAGTTTCCTTATCTGTAAAATGAGCTGGAGAAGGAAATGGCAAACCACTCTAGTATCTTTGCCAAAGAACAAAACATGACTGAAATAATTGAACAACAAAAATAGAACAAAATTAAAAGCCTTCTATCATGTCAACAACATCACCAAGTAGAACCATGCCCTTTTTTTTGTTGTTGTTCATCCAGAGAAAGTTGCTCCAAAGTGAAGTATCGTTATTTTTATTTTTTTTGTTATGGAACTGTAATTTCACCAATATAGGGAACCTTGAAATGGAAGCTTCCTCCACTGATACAAATCAACAACTTGCCAACTTAAAATCTCAGAGATAAATCTATGTCACTGATACTTACTCAGTATCATATGATGTATGTATCAAAGGCAGGATTTGAACCCAAAACTTCCCATCTCAAAGGTAAACTTTATCCACTAAGCAACACTACCTTTCAATAGATATGATGTGCAAAACTCATCTTATTAACCAGGAAAAGACTCATGCACATTTAACTTAAAGAACCTGGAGGACAATGAAAAGTCCTTTGGTCCAGTCCCCTAGCTCAGTTAAATCTTTGTCTCATCAATCTAAGAGGGATGGAAGGGGCTTGAGAGATCACCTTGTCTAATCCTATCAATTTACAGACAAAACTGAGTCCCAGAGAGATGAAGTACTTTGTTCAAAGTCATTCAAAACCAAAAATCCAGCCTAGGTCCTCTGACTGCAAATCCAGTGCCCCTCCAATTAGACCACATAGCCCCTTCAGTCATGTTCTGAAAGATTTCCAAGGACAGACATGATCTAAAAATATAGTGTGTCACTGAGCAAGTCACCTCACCTTTTTTTTCTGGGCCACAGTTATTTTACATACTGTTGTCTATGACTGGGAATTAATGGGTTAACAGTTGCAGTTTTCTTCTTAGGTAAACAATGACGTAAGGAGGCACAGAATCTGTTCATTAGACCATCCAATCACATTGGAGATCAGAATCCTGTGTGTTAAAAACCAACTTTCTTGTTTCTTTTCCCCGACTGATGCTGTGGACACATTTTGAAGCTTTTAATATATTGGCAGGCTACACTACAGACTTTGGAGTTTAAACAAAGATTACTTAGGCCTTGATCCCAAACTCACTTTTGCAATCCCCCCATATAAGCAACTCCTGTTGGAAAAGGTCATGGGAGTTCCCCATGCATGAGAGACAACTGAGGGCCTGGGTTAGAGCTGAAGATAATTATAAATATACATTGTGGTAAAGTATTTTATTTGCCTTGGCTCCCTGCAAAATTGGCATCGTCTCTGGCTAATACTATTGTAATGTTAGACCATTGGCATGCTGCAGTGGGGCTTAGAATATACAACGGATAGACATTTGAACTATAGACTAGAGCTATTCAAAGTTAACCATTGGGTTTGATGACCAATAATGCCAGATGACAAGCCCAGTCTTCATTAAAGCCAAGCCAAATTGCAATGGCCCACAATTTTATGGTCTTCCACAGGCCTTTCCATTTGCACATAGAATCACCCTGCCTGCAATTAGGGCTGAGAATGCTGTTTCCTAGTTGTGCTTCTTAAAGCTTAGGACCAGGTTGATTTGTTTAATCATGGCCCCCTGTTGTATCTTTTCAGGGGCCATAATGGCTATGAGTAAGGCACTTTGGAAAATAATTTTAAGAATGGATGTTTGCTACTAATGTGTAGAAGAGATTATGAAAGGTAATTAGGGTGCATTGGCTTGTGTGCAATGCAAATACTTAACCTGATCTATTATCTAAGTATTGGTTTTATCTCTATTCAATTGCATGTTTATTCCTATCTATGACTATGTTTTACATGCATGCTCCTTGAGGGCAGGGCACCTTTTTAACTAACATGCCTTGCAAGCATTGTGTGTATAAATAGGCAATTGGAATATGAAGTAGGCCATTACTTTCTATATATTTAGTTCCTAAAATAACAATGAAAGTTCACATCTCAGTAGCATTTTAAAGTTTGCAAAGTGTATTTCTCACAATCATTCTGGGAGGTAGGTAGAATAAGCATTGTTATCTTTAAAGAAAGAAAGAAAGAAAGACAAATAGAGGACTTTTTATGAGCCAGGCACTGTGCTAAGTACTAACAAATACAAAGAAATACAAACAAAGCAGTTCATATTCTCCAAGAGCTTACTTATTAATTAATAGGAGAGATAAAACATAAAGGGGAACTGGAAAATAGGGGTAGTGGTGGGGGTTGGGGTTGAGAGATTGAGTTGAGCTGTGAGAAAAGTGAGCATGTGTGAGGCCCCTTATGAGATGGCTATCCTGCCTAGGGACTCATCAATCAGGAGCAGGCCCCAGCCACACAGCTAGTTAAATAGTGATGTCAGGGTTCAAATCCATGTATCCTTACTTCTACTCTATTTAGCCCTCTTTCTCTTGCATTACATTACCATTGAAGCTACTAAAAAAAAAAGTAACTCTGAATGAACAAAGGTCATCCCCTGACACTGGGAACCTATTGAAAAGAATCCACAAATAACCCTCAGGCACACAACTGGTCATTTCAGCCCAATCAATCAATGATCCCATCATTTAATTTAAAAGGAGGTGGGGTGGGGGGCAGAACTGAACTATCAAACCAGTTGTTTGTCCGAATTGCCTAACAATTTGGATAAAATAACCAGTCAAATAAGCTAAAATCTTCATTGATAATGACCAACAGGCCTAAGATTAAGGCTTATAAAGAGAAGAATTATTTGTAGAAGGAGTCTGTCTGTACAGTACTGAGAGAGGAAAAAAAGATGGAGAAGGAAAGGGAGAAAAGGGGAGAGGAGGAAAGAGGCAGAGGGAAGACCTCTTTATTTGTTTGAAAAAAAAACTCATAAAAATCCCATGTACCAATATCCATCTGAGAAATAAAAGAGTGCTTAATACATTCAGCACAATGCCCATGTCAGCTAGGGTGATGACCCTAGAAATGCTGAAAGGAGGTGAGAGATGAGAAAGGACTCCTGCCTCAAGAATGTATGTAGCAAATCATGATATAAAATGGGTTTATCCTCTTTGAAGAGCTGCAAATCCTCAACATGTCTTGTGGCCTTTCTTAAAAGTACTATTCGATATACTCAAATACTTGATCTTATCAATGTGGATATTCCCTGAACCATTGCAGATTGCCACATATATGACTTTTGTCCATGTTCTCCTATAAGTTTGCCATATGGGAGTCCACTCAATTAAAGGGAAGCTTTTATTTATTTATTGTTTCTTTGTTTATTTTTAGTTTACGACATTCACTTCCACAAGATTTTGAGTTCCAAATTTTCTCCCCATCTCTCCCCTCCCCCCCACCCCATGATGGCATTCATTGTGATTACCCCTTCCCCTAATCTTCCCTCCCTTCTATCACCGCCCCCTTCTGTTATCTCTTTCTCCTTCTATTTTCCTGTAAGGTGAGATAGATTTCTATACCCCATTATCTACGTATCTTAATTCCCACTTGCATGTAAAAACAGTTTTTCAACATTCATTTTTAAAACTTTGAGTTCCAGATTCTCTCTCTTTCTCCTTCCCCACTCACCCTAATTTAGAAGGCAAGCAATTTGATATAGGTTATACGTGTGTAGTCATACACAACACTTCCATAGTAGTCATGTGAAAGACTAACTATATTTCTCTCCAACCTTTCTTGCTCCCCACCCACCCGTTTATTTTATTCTCTCCTTTGACCCTGTCCCTCCTCAAAAGTGTTTGCTTCTGATTACCCCCTCTGCCAATATGCCCTCCCTTCTATCACCCCTCCTTCTCTTATCCCTTTCTCCCATACTTTCCTGTAGGGTAAGATAGATTTCCATACCCAACTGAATGTGTATGTTATTCCCTCCTTAAGCCAAATCTGATGAAAATAAGGTTCACTAATTCCCTCTCACTTTCCCCCTCTTCCCCTCCACTGTAAAAGCTTTTTCTTGCCTCTTTTATGTGAAATATTTTACCCCCATTCTACCTCTCCCTTTCTCTTTCTCCTAGTACATTTCTGTCTCATCCCTTAATTTTATTTTTTAGATATCATACCTTTATATTCAACTCACCCTATGACCTCTGTCTATATATATTCCCTCCAACTATCCTAATAATGAGGAAGGTCTCATGAGTTACAAATATTGTCTTTCCATATAAGAGTGTAAACAGTTCAACTTTAATAAGTCCCTTATAATTTCTCTATCCTGTTTACCTTTTCATGCTTCTCTTGAGTCTTGTATTTGAAAGTCATTTTTTCTATTTAGCTCTGGCTTCTCAAGAATGCATTAAATTTCTCTACATCATTGAATGTCAATTTTTCCCCCTCATTGATTACACTTAGTTTTGCTGGGTAGGTGATTCTTGGTTTTAATCCCAGCTCCTTTGATTTCTGGAATATCATATTCCAAGCCCTCCGATCCCTTAATGTAGAAGCTGCTAAATCTTATGTTATCCTGATTGTGTGTCCACAATACTTGAATTGTTTCTTTCTGGCTGCTTGCAATATTTTCTTCTTGACTTGGGAACTCTGGAATTTGGCTATATTATTCCTGGGAGTTTTCCTTTGGGGATCTCTTTCAGGAGGTGATTGGTGGATTCTTTCCATTTTTATTTTACCCTCTGGTTCTAGAACATCAGGGCATTTTTCCATGATAATTCCTTGAAAGATGATGTTTAGGCTCTTTTTTTGATCATGGCTTTTAGGTAGTCTAACAATTTTTAAATTTTCTCTCATGGATCTATTTTCCAGGTCAGCTGTTTTTCCAATGAGATATTTCACATTTTCTTCTATTTTTTCATTCTTTTGGTTTTGTTTTATAATTTCTTGATTCCTCATAGAGTCATTAGTTTCCATTTTCTCTATTCCAATTTTTAGAGAATTATTTTCTTCAGTGAGTTTTTGGACCTCCTTTTCCATTTGGCCAATTCTGCTTTTTTAAGGCATTCTTCTCCTCATTGACTTTTTGGACCTCTTTCGCCATTTGAGTTAGGCTGTTTTTTAAGGTGTTATTTTCTTTAGTATTTTCTGAGGTCTCCTTTAGCAAGCTGTTGACTAGTTTTTCATGATTTCCTTGCATTACTCTCATTTCTCTTCCCAATTTTTCCTCTACTTCTCTTACTTGATTTTCAAAATCCTTTTTGAGTTCTTTCATGGTCTGAGACCAATTCATATTTTTCTTGGAGGCTTTGGATGTAGGAGCTTTGACTTTGTTGTCTTCTTCTGATTGTATGTTTTGATCTTCCTTGTCACTAAAGTAAGATTCTATAGACTGAGCTTTTTTCCCACTGTTTGCTCATTTTCCCTGTCAATTACTTGACTTTTTAACTCTTTGTTTAGGTAGGAAAGGAGGTGGGGTGGGGGGCAGAACTGAACTATCAAACCAGTTGTTTGTCCGAATTGCCTAACAATTTGGATAAAATAACCAGTCAAATAAGCTAAAATCTTCATTGATAATGACCAACAGGCCTAATATTAAGGCTTAGATCCAGAGGATAAAATAGAAAATTAAAGAATCCACCAAACATCTCCTGAAAGAGATCCCAAAATGCAAACTCCCAGGAACATTATAGCCAAATTCCAGAGTTCCACATCAAGAAGAAAATATTGCAAGTATCCAGAAAGAAACAATTCAAATATTGTGGAGCCACCTTCAGGATCTCACAAAATTAGCAGCTTCCACATTAAAGGAGCGGAGGGCTTGAAATATGATATTCTGGAAGGCAAAAGAGCTGGAATCACAACCAAAAATAACCTACCCAGCAAAACATTATTTTTTCAGTGAGGAGGGTGTATTGCCCCAAGCTTCAGGAGTTTTGTGCAGCTATTTTCAGAGATACTCCTAGGGACCTGTAAGTTTTCAGTTCTTCCAGGGTGGTATGATCTAAGAAGAGGTGTTTACTCCTCTCCTGGCCTATGCTCTGGTCTGTGAATGACCACAAGCGCTCTTTTCTGCCCTGGAAATAAGAAGAGGATTCCCTCTCCACTGCTACCACAAGCTCTGCTATGCCAGTGCTCCTTCTTGCCTTAGGACTGCCACCCAGGACTGCAACCTAGATCCAAGTATGGGCAAAGCAACAGAATCTTGCCTCAGTGTAAGCAAAATGATCTCTGTAATCTCCTTCTGATCAGTTGTTTGATCCCCTTTATGGGGAGAGATCTCCAGGGTGGAATCTCCAGAAGCAGCCACTGCCTCTGCTGCTGCCCTGGGGCTATGCTGGGACCAGCACTAGGCTGTGCTCTTCTCTCCCCCAGGTCTGACAGACCTTTCCTACTGACCTTCTAGATTGTCTTTGGCATTTGTGGGTTGAGAAGTCTGGAAACAACCACAGCTGCCCACAATTCAGTCCTGTGAGGGACTCTGGGACCTCTGGACCTGATCTGTGCTGGCTGCACCTGTGCTGGTCTGTGCTCTTCTCCCAGCCTGGCACAACAGACCTTTTTCATCAACCATCCAGATTGTCTTGGGCTGGAATTTTGTTTGACTTTGTCTTCTTGTGGGTTCTGCTGCTCTAGAATTTGTTTACAGTCATGTTTTTACATGTATTTGGAGGGGTTTGAGGAAGAGCTCAAGTGAGTCCCTGCTTTTACTCTGCCATCTTGGCTTCACTCCCTCAAGGGAAGGTTTCCTAACTTTCTTTGAACATTATGAGGCTACCAGTGTCTAAGATAATTGTATTGATCAGAGTATCTAAGTCTTTTATAGTTGATCATCATTATGATGTCTTTCTTACTGTGTACAATGATCTGGTACTGTTCACTCCACTTTTCTTCAGTGCATATAGGTCTTCTTATGGTTTTCAGAAACCATTCCTCTCGTCATATCTTATATCACAGTAGTACTCCATCACAATCATAGTATGCAATTTATTGCATTCCCCAATTGATGAACATGTCCTCAATTTATAATTCTTTACCACTTCAAAAAGAGCTGATATATATATGTGTATGTGTGTATGTATATAGATGTACATATGGGGGTGTGTGTGTGTATATTTATATGTATGTCTGCACATATAGATCCTTTTTCTTTTTCAGTCTCTTTGAGCTATAGATCTAGTAGTCTAAGTCTGGATCAAAGGGTATCCAGTTTTATGGCTCTTTGGGTATAATTCCAAATTTTTCTCCAGAATGATTGGACCAGTTGACAATGCCACCAGCAGTTCATTAGTGTACCTATTTTCCCTCATCCCCTCCAGAACTTGTCGTTTCTGATAGGTGTGAGATGGTACCTTAGAATTGTTTTAATTTATATTTCTCTAATCCATAGTGATTTAGACCATTTTTTCTTATGACTATAGAGAAGTGTGATATCTTTCTGAAAACTGTTTACTTATATCCTTTGACCATTTATCAATTTGGGATGGCTCTTATTTTTATAAATTTGACTCAATTACTTATATGTTTAAGAAATGAGGACTTTATCAGAGACACTTACTGTAAAATTTTTTATATCAGTTAAATTTCCATAGTATCTTTTAGAAAAATGTGATTTCCCTAATTATCTCTTTTAATTAAGTCTGTTTTTGCTTTTAATTTGTCTGAGATCATAATTGCTACCCCTGCTTTTTTATTTCAGATGAAGCATAATAGATTCTGCTCCAGCCCCATATTTTAACTCTGTGTGTGTTTTTCTGTTTCAAATATGAAACATATTGTAAGCATGTTGTTGAATTCTAGTTTCTGATCCATTTTGTAATCCACTTCCATTTTATTAGTGAATTTATCCCATTCACATTCATAGTTATGATTTCTCTTTATTGTTTAATCTTATCTTCTTCCATTTATCCTTCTCTCTTTTTATCCTGTCCCTCCTTAAAAATCTGCCTCCCTTAAGCTACCCTCCCTTTTATCATGCCCTCCTTTTCCTGTTGAGTAAGATAGATTCCTATACCCAACTGACTATATATATTACACACACACACACACACACACACACACACACACACACACACACACGCATATATATGTATCCTTCCCTTTTTGAACCAATTCTGATGAAGGTGAGGTTCAAGCATTGCCTGCTACCTCTCCCTATTTTCCCTTCCACTGTAAAAGCTCTTTCTTGCACACCTCTTTTATATGAGAAAAATTCTCCTATTCTACCTCTCCCATCCTTCTTCTTCCAGTGTATCCCTCTTTCTCATTCCTTCATTTTTTTTGAGATCATCCCCACATAATCAACTTACACCCATGCCCTCTGTCTTTTAAACTCCTAATGACTGTAATAATGATAATAATGTTTTGCTGGGTAGGTTATTTTTGGTTGTGATTCCAGCTCTTTTGCCTTCCAGAATATCATATTTCAAGCCCTCCGCTCCTTTAATGTGGAAGCTGCTAATTTTGTGAGATCCTGAAGGTGGCTCCACAATATTTGAATTGTTTCTTTCTGGATACTTGCAATATTTTCTTCTTGATGTGGAACTCTGGAATTTGGCTATAATGTTCCTGGGAGTTTGCATTTTGGGATCTCTTTCAGGAGATGTTTGGTGGATTCTTTAATTTTCTATTTTATCCTCTGGATCTAAGATAATTGGGACAATTTTCCTTGATAATTTCTTTAAATGTGGTGTCTAGGCTCTTTTTTTTTTTTATCATGTCTTTTAGGTAGTCCAGTAATTATTAAATTGTCTTTCCTCAATCTATTTTTCAGGTCAGTTGCTTTTCTGATAAGTTCATATTTTCTTCTATTTTTTCATTCTTTTGACTTTGTTTCTTGCATCTTAAGGTCTTATAGAGTCATTGGCTTCCACTTTACCAATTCTAATTATAAAGAATTATTTTCTTTAGTGAGCTTCTGTACCTCTTTTTCCATTAGGCCAATTCTGTTTTTTAAGATGTTGTTTTCTTCAGTATTTTTAGTGCCTCTTTTATCAAGCTGTTAATTCTCTTTTCACAATTTTCTTCCATCACTGTCATTTCTTTCTTAATTTTTCCTCTACCACTCTTAGCTCTTTCTTTAACTCTTCCAGGAATTCTTGTTGGGCTTGTATCCAATTAGCATTTTTCTTTGAGGCTTTTCTTGTAGCTTTTTTGACATTGTTGCTTTCTAAGTTTGTGTCTTGGGCTTCTTTCCTACCTAGTAGCCTTTTATGGTCAAGTTGTTTTGTTGTTTTTGTTGTTTGCTCATTTTTCCATCCTATTTCTTGACTTTGAACTTTATTTTAAAGTTGGTTTCTGCTCATCTGGGTGTATTGAGATACTGTCACAAACTTCAGGCGTTTTTTGTGTTACTGTTTCCAGAACTAATTCTGGGGGTCTTCAAATTTTTGGCGTTTCCAAGTTGGTGTCATCCAGGGAGAGGTTTGTTCACTGCTATTCTGGTCTGTACTCTGATCTTTACCCAGGAGGGGCCCCCACTCCCCTGAAGCCACAAGCACTAGGGTTTCTCTTGGCCCAGATACTGTGACCAGGGTTCCTGCTCCATTGTGATCAATCACAAATGCTCCTTTCTGTCCTGGAAGTGTGACCCAGAGTTGTGTAGGCCATAGAGTTGCCAATCAGTGCCAGCTGTACCCAGTGCACCCAGCAACTGGTCCCTTGTCATCTCTTTCTGACTAGTTGTCAGGGCCCCTTACCATCTCTAGGCTGAGAGCTTCTGAAGGTATTGAGCTGCTGCTGCTGCTGCTGCTGCTACTGCTGGTACAGCTACCTCCAAAGCCCACAGTTGGTATGCTACTGTCATATACCCCACCCTGTTCTCTGGGCCAGTCCCCACACCAGTATCACAGTTTTCTCCTGCCAACTTCCCAAGTTGTCTTAGGCTGGAAAAATGTCTCATTTTGACCTTTTGTTGGCTCTGCTGCTCCAAAATTTGATTTGAAGCATTATTTTAAAGTTGTTTGGTGGGGAATGTTGAGAGAGTTGAGCTGGGTTGCTGCCTCTACTTCACCATCTTGGCATGCATAGTTCTTAAAGTGACCTAAAATGCATCATCTCCATATCTAAACTATGTGATCTCCCCCTCTTCAATTTTTCTTCTAGCGCTTAGTCTGGATTTTTCCTGCTCTCTCATTGTATTCTACTTTATCTCATCCTTATTTGGATAAGTGTTGTATCTCTCTTAGGGCATTGGAAAGCCTCTTGAGGCCAGGAACTAAACTAGTTTTCCTTTCCCCAGACTCTAAGCAGAAGGACTTTCACAGGGTAAGTGCATCTTTGTTGAATTAAATGAAATAAAATTGAATCAATGGATTAGAATATATGCTTCCAATTTAGTAAACACTGTCAGGACTCCATAGGAAAAATAATTTCCAACTTAGACAATTCTCCCCCTCTCTTCTCTACCCCACCCCACTTACATATTCCGACCTCTTTGTTTTCATCTAATGTAAATTCTTATTTATTAGCTTTGAATTGTTCTTTAATGAATGCCCTCATTACCTCCATCAGTATTGAGTCATTACTGTATATCTTCATGGAAAACTGCTCCATGGGAGAGGCCTTGTATCTGACTCATTTTGTTTCTTTGCCATATGCAGATACAGGACGTAATGACTATTTTTTTTTATAAGAAGGAGGATGAGGATGAAAAGCATAATTACCAAAGAAAGGTCTGTAGAGAAATCTTTAAGCATTCTTGCCTGTTTGGGGTGGTGTCCCTCTCAGCTTAAATGCTTATGACAGTTGAAACAAGGTAGTTTCCTTCCAAGCTTCAAAAGAGTTTCTTTGGAATTGAAGTGATTGACTGAGTTAACCCTTGGAAAGAAATAGGGCAGAGCATTTAAAAGTTGAGTGACATAACAATACCAAACTTTTCAAGGCTATCTTTTAAATGGGTCATTCACTGCTCACTTGGAAGTCTTGAAGAATCCATCTTACCCAGGAGTCATTCCCTCCCTCCCTTCCTCCCTCTCCCATTTGGGAAGAGCCTGAGAAGAGGATGGTGGTATCTTATGGTAGGCTACATTATCAGGAAGCAGATGTTAAGGGAAATCCCCAGGGAATGGGATTGCCCCACTTTCAGGTGTCACAAACTTCATCCATTAAATTCCCATATGTCTGGTGACAGTGAATAGACCAAGGAATATAAAATAACCTCGTTAGCATAAAGATGAACTATGGTACTTATAGACAACTCATTCTATATTGTTAAGAGGAATGGCACTTAAGTCATGGGGAACACTTAGTTATTAGCCAGCACTTTCCTAAGTTTGAGTGGGACATACAACCTCTTAAAGCCATACCCCATGGGGCTGGTATGTTTGGGCCTAGGACCAAGCTAAAGAACAAGCCCTTGAATAATATCAGTTAAAGTAAAAATGATCCACCCATTAAGCATCTAAACCATTTCTTCAGGTGCACCATTTTATTCTGTCCCCGAACATTTGTAGATTCCTAAGCATGCTATGCTCTTGTGCAAGGGTCCCCTATGAGATGCCCTGCACGAACACAAATTCATATTCCCTTAAGAGGTCAAAAGAGCTTGTCTGGGTAAAAGAAATCAAATAATTTTTAAATTCTAAATGCATGTCATAGCCAACTGCATATCATATCATTGTGACATGCATTTGGATAGGCAGCCATTGAGGTAGTCCATTAGTACACATAGCTTAGGCATGCATTGCAGAGAAATGATGAGCTGGGTCCAAGAGGAGATGTGGAGAGCAAACCGGATTGCATTTGGGAAATTACACGGTACTTCCAATGATCCTAAGATGCTCCCTGACCCCAAAGCATATCTTTTAAAGTCCAGTATTCTCTTAGCAATGTTCTATGGCTGTACATCTTGAATGACAAAAATCTCAGAACTCAGAATTATGACAGTTACCCAAAGGCAGGCAGAAGTGAACGGTAGCCTCTTAATAATGATAAAGTGTGCAAAGGGAGCAGTAGACATCATCAAGGACATGCATACCCCAAAGAGGCAGGTTGGCCATCTAGTAAAAGCAAAGGAGAGCAGATGATAGCCCAGAAGGATTTGTGGAAAGACCCAGACAATAATCACAAAGGAGAAGAAAGCAATCTGCTCTAGGAGTGAAAGTAACCACATCCATAAGTAAGTTGGCTCACCAGATAAAGGTGCTGGGATTGGTGACAACCTAAGCTCAAATTATACCTCAAACATTTACTAGCTATTTGACTTTAGACTAAATAGTTAAAATCAGCCTCAATTTCCTCATCTGTAAAGTAGGGATAACGATAGCAGCAACTTCACAGGGTTGCTTTGAGGCAGTAAGGTGGTGCAGTGGATAGAGCGCCAGACCTGAAGTCTAGAAGATCTGAGTAAAAGTATGGCCTCAGTTACTTACTAATTGTGTGACCCTGGGCAAGTCTCTTAACCTCAGTTTCCTCATTTGTACAATGCGGATAATGATAGCACCTACCTCCTGGGGTTTTTGTGAGGATCAAATGAGATAATAATTGTAAAGTGCTTAGTAGAGTGCTCGACACATAGTAAGTGCTGCATAAATGTTAATTATCATTATTATTATTAAGTTAACTAGCATTTATTAAACATCTACTATGTGTCAGGCACTATGTTAAATACTGGGGATATGAAAAAAGGCAAAGATAATCCTTGCCCTAAAGGAGTTCACAATCTAATGGAGAGAAATTTTTAAAAAAGTTTTCAGGGTCAGATAAAAAAAATAATGTAAATTGCTCTGCAAATATTAAAGAATCGAATGTTATTATTACTATTGATGAGACAATGGATTGGTTAAATTAGTGGAATGCAGGTACCTGAGTGATGTGAGGAAGGCATAATTCTAAAATACTTATCTTCCTTCCAGGCTCAGTTCTGGGGCTACCTTCATGAACCTCCATCATTGTCAGTTATCAAACCACTCTCATTGTCAGTTTCCTGCATCAAACTACCTTGTATCTATTTAACCGTGCACCCTCTGCATTGTCTAAGTAGAACAGAAGATCTCTGAGGACAGGGACCACTTTATTTTATTATCTTTATCCCCTAGTACCTAGCTCAATTGTTTGAGTGTTTTTTGTTGGGTCTGGGCCTGTGATTTCATTTGCGCACAGAATGCCCAGCATGGGTACTTTCCAGTGATGCTGATCACTGGCAAATCACTGCTAATTTATAGTCTTATAGAGCAACCTGGGAAACTGAGAGGCCATCTCCTTGACTAGAGATGTGTAATTAGCACGCATCAGAGGCAGGGCTGGAATTGGGAACTTCCTGACCGCAGGGCCAGCTCTCTATCTACTATATCAGACCTTTTCTCTTTAAGCGTAGCATGCACTTAATAGATATTTGTTGAATTTGATGAATAATGGAAACTTGGGATGTAGATCTGAAAAGGGTCTTAGATGTCATCTATCCCAAGCCTTTCCAGGCCTCCCCTTTGACAAATGAAGGAAAGGATTAGAATAGATGACATTCAGACTGGGCCCAGAGAAATGAAATAACTTGCTTGCCCAAAGTGAGGCAGCTAATAAGTTGTAGAATCAAGTTTTAAACTGTGATCCCTTGACTCTAAAGTCATAGCTTTTCCACTATACCAAGTACATTTTGAACGTGTTCTTTTTGTGCATTTTTGATTAAGGGAAGGTCATATACGACTGACTGGAACATTTTCATCAAGGTAAATCTCATATATGTTATATATATATATTTTATGTTATCTATAGTATATAAATTATCTATTATATAAATTATACATGTGTATATATACATATATGTATATATACATGTATACAATATGAGAGAGGTTGAGAGAGATTGGAGGATTCACAGAAATGAAAGAGCTTAATTTCTCTTGAACTTGAAATTCTGATGGCAGAGAACTGCTCACTAACAATGATGGGAAGGCCATAATAGTTGGAACTGAAAGGGCCATTGGCATTTGGTCCATCACCAACCCAGCATCCACCTACCAGTTGTATTTTTACTAAGAGAAGCTTCCTTAAATTAATTTTTTGTGTGCTACAATCTGCTTTCCTCTACAGAACAGTAGAAATAGCTTACCAGCCAGAAATGCTTAATGATGAGGGTGGCACACAACTGAAGCATTACTAGTGAAATAGCTTGGCTCCAGCTCTGTTTCTGAGAAGCGAGCCAATTAGCGGCCCTGGTTATTATTTACATTTCATGCGATATATCACCAAAATGGTGTTGTTGATTTATCATTTATATTGTGGTATTGTCAGCATAATTTATTCAGATCATGCTGAGATACCTGGGAAATTAAGTAACAAAGACGATGGCATTGGATTCTTTGGTATTCAAAGATATTTCTTAGTTTCATCTTTCCTTTTTTTTTTCTTTTTTTAATGAGGATATATGTAAAGGAAAATCATGGATCACTTAGCTATTAAATTGTTTTTGAATCAAATGCATTAAAAGTTTACTCTCTCTATTTTCCTACTGAGGATATGGCTTATGTTTTAAATTTGATTTTCTACTCTACCATTTGCTTTCAAGGCTAAAATTGGGCAAACTTAATTGACTAGGAGGTCAAAGTACAAGCTTTGTAGGTTAATGTGGAACTGAGGTTCCTTTCCCTATTTATTTATTTATTTCTTTTAAATACCTTATCTGTTGTTTTCTGCTAGGCTTGGGTCCACCCTATTACAAACAGGCTTTCCCCCTTAGAACTATGAGTGCATATTCTTGTCTTTCTTTGGAAGAATCAAGTTAAAGGACAAATATTGGTAAACATATGTAATGCTAGCACAAGAGACAGTAGAATTTAATATGTGCATCATATTTTTGGAATTTGAAATTTAGAAGTTGTTTTGTTTTTTTCTTTTATTCTCCTTTTTATTGGTATTTCTTGTTTTTGCATCAGTTTAATTTTCTAATATATCCATTCCCTTCTGCTATGAAGCAAGATTAAAAATCGATAGAGAAAGAAAGAGTTCAACAAAACCATGCAACACATCAATAGTGTCTGATGGTATTTGCAATATTCAACACTCAGTTCCCACCTCTACAAAGAAGGAAAGGAGTTGAATTTCCTCAACTCTCGTAGAGGGCCACATTTGGCTATTATAGTCTGTTGTTTCTGTTTTTGCTTTTGTAGTCGTTATATTTATTGTTTTCCTTGTTCTTTTAACTCCTCTCTGTGTCAGTTCACATAAGTCTTCCCATGCTTCTCTGAATTCCTTCTATTCATCATTTCTTAGGCACAGTAATGGTCCATTACCTTCAGTATAACTTTATTTTTTTTAAGGCAATTGGGGTTAAGGTCACACAGCTAGTAAGTGTCAAGTGTTCGATCTGAGGTCAGATTTGAACTCAGGTCCTCTTGACTTCCCGGCTGGTGCTCTATCCATTGCGCCACCTAGCTGCCCCGGTCCATTACCTTCAGCACCATACTTTGTTCAGCCATCCCCCGAAACAATGGACATCTACTTGAATTTAGAGATTTTAAAGGCTTTAGGGGATCCTGCTCTCTAGGAGAACTCTGCTCTGAGTTGCCTGCAAAATGAGCTATTCTTATGATCCTCCCTGGTTAACTGCACTTTTTGGTGCTGGGTCTTCTTAGGGGGATATATTCCTGAATGCATGGTTAATGTTGTGGTAGAACTAAAGGAGGTGATGCTTTCCTAATAATGACTGTTTTGTAATTTGATGTAAAGGGGACCTCAGGCTTGTGGTTTCTACAGACGCAAATCTTTTTTTTTATTGTGGAGCATACAGTATAGAGGTTGGAACTTTAGTGATGATGGTGATAATACTACTGCTATTACTACTACATTACTACTACTACTACTACTCTACTATTACTACTACTACTACTACTACTACCACATTACTATGATTACTACCAATATATTACTACTATTACTACAAATATGTTACTACTACTATGACCACATCACTACTAATACATTACTACTACTACTATATAACTACAACTACATTACTATTATTACTACTAATACATTGCTACTATTATTACTGCTACTACTACTATATTACTAGTACATTACTTCTACTACTACTACTATTACTACTACTACTGCTGTTGCTGCTGCCTTGCATTTTTATAGCACTTAAGTGTTCAAAGCATTTTTCTAACAGTCTATGAGGCTGTCAGTCAATTAATAAATATGATATATATATATATATATATATATATATATGCTTACACTTACATAGTATGTTGTATAGTGCCAGGCTAGGGATGAAAAGAAAAATAAAAACAAACCAACAACAACAAGAAGACAAGACAAAATGAAAAACAACAACAAAAATGGCCCTTACCCATAAGGAGCTTGTATTTTAATGGGTAAGACAATGTGCAAATAACAGTATGTAAAAGATAATATAAGTACTCCTGCTTTATAGATAATAATAATAATATTATTTGTGAAGCATCTACCATGTGCCAGACCTGTGCTAAGCACTTTATAAATATTATTTCATTTGATTCTCATAACAACCCTGGGAGGTGGGTGCTTTTATTATTCATTTACAGCTGAAGAAAGTGAGGCAAACAGAAGTTAAGTGACTTGCCCATGGTCATGCTGCTAGTAAACAGTGGACTACTTACTAGTATATGTCAGAAGCAGGCTTCAGACTTTGGGCTCTATGCTTTCTAAGTCCAATATTCTTTCTGCTATGCCACACTGCTCTGGCAGTTACCAATGAATGTGATTTTTGATTCATCAGACATGTATTGAGCACCTGCTACACGTAAGGCACTGAGAAAGAAACGCAAATGAATAGGACTTAATCATAGGACCAGAGAATAGCACATAAGATCTCAAAGTTTTCAGATGAGAGAGATCTTAGATGTCATCTAGGCCAACTCCCTTCTTTCCCAAATGAGTAAATATTGCTTTGGAGCAGGGAATGAACTTGCCCAGTGGCACACAGATAGGAAGTAGCAGAAATGAGATCTGAACCCATGTTTTCTTACTCTAAATTTAATGTCTTAGAAGTGAGTTATCCCCGGTCACTTGGTTAGCCAATGTAAGTCAGCGATGAATGTAGAAGAGACTTACTATTTCAGTTTATTTTGGTAAACATTTATCCATTGAACTGAGTTGATAAAGGCATAAAGGAGACATGACATGCTATTCAAAGAAGAAGAGATCACTGTTAGTTGGTGAGATCAGGGAATACTTTGTGGAGGAGGTGGCATTGGAATTGTTCCTCAAAGGAGGGGGAAAGAGATTTGGGGATGGGGGCAATTTGAGGCCTAAATAGCATTGTGAGCAAAAGTATATCTACAGTGAAATCTACACCAGTTTGAGAATCATGACAAGTTAGGTCTGTTTATGGAGTGGAGCAAGCCAATATATGTTTGGAAAGATAGGTGGGGGACCAGAGTATAGAGGGCATTGAATACTAGGCTAAGCAGTTTAGCCTTTGTTAGGTACCAAGGAACTATTGAACATCCATGAATGACGGCATGAAGAATATTACTGTGGTAGCTGTGTGAAGGATGGAAGAAGGGGGAGATTAGTCATCAAGACCAGTCAGGAGGCTACTATAATAACTTAGGTCATAATTATAGTAGGAATAGGCAGGAAAGGATGAATGTAAGCTATATTATGGAGGTGGAAGTTATAGGCTTTGATATTAGATATAGTAAGTGAGGAAGATAGAAAAGCCAAAGTAAATATGGAGATTTTGAGTCTTTGATCACTAAGATTGTGAACCTACTGACAAAAAACAACAACAACAACATATTTCCCAGTTTTAGGGGATATTGAGTGAGATAGTAAACTCCTATCTTTTGGACTATCTTTTGCCTCTTTTTGTATCCTTAGCACTTAGTATAGTGCCTGGCACATAGTAGGTACTTAACAAATGTTTATTGATTGTTGTTGTTGTTGTATTTGTCCTTTGTTGTCAAAGAGGACCATGACATCAGGGAGATGATGACATGACTTGCAATTGACTTTGTTTTTAGTGAGGGAGGACTGTGCAAAGTCACCAGCCTCACTTTCTCTTCCAGAGCCATCTGGGTCTAGTGGCCAGATATTCATCAGGATGACTAGAGATAGCTCAGGATGACTGATTGATAGAGGGATTAATTCTACTTTCCCCAAGTACCTTTACAGTCTACATGACTCACAGTACTAGCAAGAGGAAATGTCTCTGTGTTAGCTCTCTATCTTCTGCTCAACAATTCATTTCATGTGATTTCCTGCTGTACTAGTCTCTCTGCCCTGCCTCTGCACCAGATTGCCCCTTGCTTCACATGCTTCACTAATGTGTCAGTATTTCTCTTCTGAGGCTCCCTGCCACAGAGCTCCATAGTTCATATACATGATTCCCTGATGTACCAGCCTCTGTCATTAAATACCCATCTCTCTTGCCTCTATGTCTCATCAAAGCTCACTGCATGGATGCAGTGCTGTCCAGGAAAAGTTCCTCTCTAGGTCCTTCTATGACTTGGAATCCAGAGTTCATTCTGGTGGCAGTTTTTATCTTTGTCTCAGTCAACTTTTATTACAATGTCCGTGCAGTCACTCTCCATCTCTGGCTTTTCTCCTTAGCAAACAGGCTCCCTTTTGCATATAAGTAGCTTCTCTCTTGGATACACTCCCCCACGAAAAAAGGGAGAGCGCTTAACTTCTCAGTGCCTACCTGCAACATGATGATGGATTTGTTTAAGACATACAGTTAACAAAGCACTTCTACATTATTTCATTTGACACTGATGAGAAATTTTATTCATTTATTTAGAATCAGGGCTTGATTTCTCTTTTGGTGATTGTTATTCTTTTTTTAAGTGAAATTCTTTTATATTTTATTTGACAAGAAGTTTATAAAACAGTTAATGTGGGAATTTCATAAAATTATATTATATTTATGAAATTATAAAACAGTTAATACAGGAATCCCCCTGTTTTACAGCTCAGGGAACTATAGCTTGGAATAGTTAAGTGCCTCGCCTATGGTTATACAACCAATAAGAGAAAACCTCAAACCAGGTTTTCTGCCCCCAGTCCAGCGTATTTCCCAAATAAGGCAGCCTCGGTGAATACAGTGTGGCAATAAAGACAGGGAATGGACTTGTGGTTTCATTGGTATAGGGAACTCTTGGGTAGGAAAACCCTTTCTATCAAGGCAGGCAGGTACCTTCTCTGCAAAATATAGTCTTAGACATTCTCCTAAAGCACTGAGAAGTTAAGTGACTTGCCAAGGATTGCACAGTCAGTATGTGCCAGAGGTGACACAAAGGACATCTTTTTGGCTTTAAGACCAACTTTCTCTTTCTACTATGCAATACTGCCTGTATCAGTCTAGTGAACATAAATTAATGTTTCTCTGACGATTAAGTATTATGTGGAGCTTCAACAGTATCTTTTCCAGCATCATTTTATTTTTTATTTTTTTAAGTTTTGGTGTTGTAGCTGCAGAGGGATAACAAATGATTGGGCTGGATCTGACATGGCCTAGGAATTTGTTTTATATAAATCTGAGATACTTTTTAAAAAATTCCTTGTGATTGATCTCTAGGTACTAACTCCAGTGCTGGATTGAAGTCCATCTTCTTTGCTTTAAATAGCTGATGCTGGTTGGCATTTGTTATGGTCAGGTGATGCTACTGATGGCTCCCTTGAAGACCAACATTGCTTCCTGGATAACAGTCATGTTGGGCATCATTGCTGGAAAGATGTTGGTTTTGTATGGTTTGGTGCTGGGCATCTATTCTAATCCACTTGACCCAAGGATACCCAAATTGGTATTCAAATCAGGAGGATTTGGTGTGCTTTTTTTAAAGGTTGATCTAGGTTCAGCATCTGCCCTTTGCCTTCAGCTAATGGCCTTACTGATTAATATAATCCCATTTGAATGACAAATAAAGAAGAATAAAATGCTGAAGCAATAATGACCGCCAAGTGGCTTTATGCTTCATGGCTCAGGTCCTAAGTAAGATCTGCCTCCTCAATCAATCAATCTAATAGCCTTTACTAAACTCCTACTGTGTATCAGACACTGTGCATGGTGCTAGGTATACAAGGGCATGCATGAAATGGTCTCTTCCCTCCAGAAGCGTGTGTTCTAGCTGTTGTTCAGTTGTTTCAGTTGTGTCTGGCTCTTTGTGGCCCCATTTGGGGTTTTCTTGGCAAAGATACTGGAGTAGTTTGTCATTTCCTTCTCCAGCTTATTTTACAGATGAGGAAACTGAGGAAAACAGGGTGAAGTGACTTGCCTAGGGTCATAGAGCTTGCAAGTATCTAAGGTTAAATTTGAACTTAGGTATTCCTGACTCCAGGTCTGGTGGTCTATCCACTGCATCATCTAGCTGCCCATGTATTCTAGAGGGGAGACTATGTGTGGGTGTATACACACTTACATATATACATATATACACTTATATATCTACACACATATATGCATATATATACATACATACACATATACACATATATACTTACATATCTACATATATACTTCCATATGTATATAAGCATATGCGAAATAACTACAAGGTAATTTTGAGGTAAAAAATTTCCTGTTTGCAAATACATTGAAGTAAATATTGTGGAGGGAATGCCTACGATATGTAAAATGTTGGATTAAATGACATATAAGGATTTATCCTTCCCTGGGGTCTATGAAAATAAAAGCATATGTAATTTTGTTTGAAAGCAGAAATGATAGGGAGGTGGAGCCAATGGCATAGTAAAGGCAGGGATTCTCCTGAGCTCTCCCCCAAGCCTCTCCAAATGCCTTTATATAATGACTCTAAACAAATTCTAAAGAGGCAGAACTCACAAAAAGATGGAGTGAAACAATTTTCCAGCCCAAGAAAACTTGGAAGGTCGACAGGAAAGGTCTGTTGCACCAGATGAGAGAAGAGTGCAGTCCAGCTCAGGCTGTGCCAGCACATCAGGAGTAGGCCTCGTAAGCCACTGAATCAAGGCCAGCAGTGGTTGCTTCCAGACCTCCCATCTCACGGATGGTGAGGGCATCAGACAACAAATCAGAAGGAGATATATATTAATGTTTCTCTGATGATTAAGTATTATGTGGAGCTTCAACAGTATCTTTTTCAGAATCATTTTATTTTATTTTTTTAAGTTTTGGCGATGTAGCTGTAGAGGGATAACAAATGGTTGGGCTGGATCTGACATGGCCTAGGAATTTGTTTTATGTAAATCTGAGATACTTTTTAAAAAGTTCCCTGTGATTGATCTCTAGGTACTAACTCCAGTGCTGGATTGAAGTCCATCTTCTTTGCTTTAAATAGCTGATTCCTTTGCTGGTACCAGAGGCAGGACTCTGTTGTATTGTCTATACTTGGATCTAGGTTGCAGTCCTGGGTCTTAGTCCCAGGGCAAGGAGGAGCCCTAACACATCAGAGCTAGTAGCCACAGGGGAGCAGGGACCCTGGTCACAGTTCCAGGGTTGAAGAGTGTGCTTCTGGTCACTCACAAACCAGGGCACAGTATGGGAAAGTGGTAAACACACCTTTCCCTAGATCACACCCCTTGGAAGAGCCAAAAACTTACAGTTCATCAGAATTACCTCTGAAAATAGCTGCACAAAAAACCTGAAGCTTGGGACAGTACCCCCTCCACCCTGGAAGCAGAGCCCCACTTTAGTATAGAGTTAAAAATCAAGAAAAAGACTGGAAAATGAGCAAACAACAGAAGAAGATTCTGACCATAAAAAGTTACTGTGGTGGAAAGGAGGATTAAAACACATACTCAGATGAAAACAAAGTCAAAATTCCTGCATCCAAAGCCTCAAAGAAAAATATGAATTGGTTGCAGGCCATGTAAAAGCTCAAAAAGGATTTTAAAAATAAGAGAGGTAGAGGAAAAATTGGGAAGAGAAATGAGAATGATGAAAGAAAGTCATGAAAAAAGAGTAAACTGCTTGGTAAAGAAGGCATAAAAATACTGAAGAAAATAACACCTTAAAAAACAGAATAAGCCAAATGGTAAAAGAGGCATAAAAATCCGATGAAGACAAGAATGCCTTGAAAAGCAAAATTGGCCAAATGGACAAAGATATGCAAAAATTCACTGAAGAGAAGAGCTCCTTACAAAGTAGAATTGACCAAATAGAAAAAGACATACAAAAGCTTACTGAATAAATTAATTCCTTAAAAATTAGAATTGAGCAAGTGGAAGCTAATGACTTTATGAGATATCAAGAAAAAATCAAAATCAAAAGAATGAAAAAATAGAAGAAAATATGAAATATCCCATTGGAAAAACAACTCACCTGGAAAATAGATCCAGGAGAGATAATTTAAGAATTATTGGACTACCTGAGAACCATGATCAAAAAAAGAACCTAGACATTATCTTTCAAGAAATTATCAAGGAAAACTATCCTGATATTCTAGAACATGAGGGTAACATAGAAATGGAAAGAATCTACTGATCACCTCCTGAAAAACAGATCCCAAAATGAAAACTCCCAGGAATATTGTAGCCAAACTATCAAGGAGAAAATACTGCAAGCAATTAAAAAGAAACAATTCAAATATTGTGGAGTCACAGTCAGGATTTAGCGGCTTCTACATTAAAAGACTGGAAGACTTGGAATATGATATTCTGGGGAGCAAAAGAGCTAGGATTACAACCAAGAATCACCTACCCAGCAAAACTGAGAATAATCCTTCAGGGGGAAAAATAGATAGTCAATGAAATGGAGGACTTTCAAGCATTCCTGATGAAAAGACCAGAGCTGAATAGAAAATTTGACTTTCAAATACAAGATGCAAAAGAAGCATGAAAAGGTAAATAGGAAAAAAAAAAACAAATCATAAGGGATTCACAAAATAATATTTATAACTCCCAAAAACTTTCTTATTATTAGGGCAGTAAGAAAGGGTATACATAGACAGAAAGCAGAGGTGTGAGTTGAATGTGATGGTATGATTATCTAAAAAAAAAAATTAAGGGATGGGAAAGAAGAATGCACTGGGAGAAGGAGAAAGGGAGAGCTAGAATAGGATAAATTATCTGACATAAAAGAGGCCTGAAAGAGATTTTACAGTGGAGGGGAAAATGGGAGAAGTGAGGAGGGAAGCAGATGACCTTTACTTTTATCAGAGTTGGCTCCAAGGGAATAATATACACACTCAGTTGGGTGTTAGAAATTTTTCTTACCATACAGGAAAGTCAGAAGGGAAAGGGATAAGAGAAGGGGAGAGGGAACTGATAGAAGGAAGGGCAGTTTGGGGAAGGTAAATGTCAGAAGCAAAGTACTTTTGAGAATGGACACAGGACAGAGAGAGAGAGAGAGAAAGAGAGAGAGAGAGAGAGAGAGAGAGAGAGGGAGAAAAGGATAAATGGGGAAAATAGAATGGAGGGAAATACATAATTGGTAATCATAATCATGAAAAAATTTTTACAGTGAATTTCTCTGATAAAGACTTCATTTCTCAAACATATAGAAAACTGAGTCAAATTTATAGAAATAAGAGCCATTCCTCAATTAATAAATGGTCAAAGGATACGAAGAGGCAGTTTTCAGACAAAGTAATCAAAGCTATCTATAGTGATATGAAAATAATTCTCTAAATCACTATTGATGAGAGAAATGCAAATTAAAACAACTCTGAGCTACCACCTCATACCTGTCAGATTGGCTAATATGACAGAATAGGAAAATGATAACTGTTGGAGGGGATGTGGGAAAATTAAAACACTAATGTACTATTGGTGAAGTTGTATACCGATTGAACCATTCTGGAGAGCAATTTGAAACTATGCCCAAAGGATTATAAAACCATGCATACCCTTTGACCAAGCAATACCACTACTAGGTCTAAATCCCAGAGATATTAAAAAAACAAAAACAAAAAGGAAAAAGGACCTATGTATATGAAATATTTCTAGCAGCTCTTTTAGTGGTGGTAAAGAACTGGAAATCGAGGGGGAAGTCTATCTGTTAGGGAATGGCTAAATAAGTTGTTGTATATGATTGTGATGGAATACTATTGTGCTTTGAGAAATGATGAGCAGGATGCTCTCAGAAAAACCTGGAAAGACTTACATGAACAGTTGCAAAGTGAAATGAGCACAACCAGGAGAGAACATTGTACACAGTAATAACAATATTGTATGATGACCTACTGTGGATAACTTAGCTATTCTCTGCAATACAGTGATCCAAGGCAGTTCTGTAGGACTTATGAGGAAAAGTGCTGTCCATATCCAGAGAAAGAGCTGGTAAAACTTGAATGCAGATCAAAGATACTTTTCCTTTACTTTTTTTTTTCCTTTTTTTGTCTATGTTTTCTTTCACAGAATGAAATTTACAGAATACATTTTTTTCCTTTTTTTGTCTATGTTTTCTTTCACAGAATGAAATTTACAGAATACATTGAAACGTATTTTGCATGACCACATGTATAACCTATGTCAAATTGCTTACCTTCTCAATGAAAGGTGGGGGGTGGGGGAGGGAGGGAGAGAATTTAAAACTAAAAATTTGAAAAAAGAAGGAATGTTAAAATTGTCTTTACATATAATTGAGAAAAAATAAGATTTATGAAAAAAAAATGAATGCCTTAGCTCTTCTCAGCAGCACAATGATGCAAGAGAAGTACAAAGGACTCATGATAGAAAATGCTATCCACATCCAGATAAAGAACTGATGGACTCTGAATGCAGATCAAAGTATACTTTTTTCACTTACTTTATTTTTTCGTGTTTTTTTCCCTTTTGATCTGTTTCTTCTTTCACAACTGTGACTAATATGGAAATATGTTTTACATAATTGCACATATATAACCTATATCAAATTGCCTACCATTTTAGGAAGAGGGGAGGGGAGGGAGGGAGGGAAAAAAATTTGGAACTCAAAATCTTGTAAAAATGAATGCTAAAAATTGTCTTGACATATAATTGGGAAAAAAATATAAAGTACTATTAAAAGTATATTGAAGATAGAAAATAAAGTCATTTTCTATAAAAAAAATTAGAAAGCAGAAGTGATAGAAGAAAAGGAGAGTGAAGGAAAATGGGGCAGAGAGAGGTATACTAACCAATTGAAGAAGGGAAATTTCACTCATAGATAAGCTGCTTCTCCATTTCTTGACCCTGTGCTTAGCGCAGTGCCTAGAACATAGTTAGAACATAGAACACAGTTCATGGAACATTAATAAATGCTTATTAAATTGAATGAATGACTCACTCTGCCTATGCTAAAAATGTGAATAATGAAGATTATCAAGGAAATTCTTGCGAAGAAATTTGTTCTACCAGGAAACATTGTGCCCTGGACAATCACAATATACTTTTAAGGCAACAGCAATAATAATGTTGTCCAGATTGTGTTTGACTGATCCTTTGGACAAGAGGGGAACTGTGTTAATTGATCTGGGACACTAGGATACTAGGATGCAAAATATGGCTTACTTACCTTGCAGTGGATAGAGTGCTAGGCCTGGAGTCAAGTAGACATCTTGAATTCAAATCTGTCCTCAGACACTAGTTGTGTGACCTTAGGCAAATCACTTAACTCCATTTGCCTCGGTTTCCTCATCTGTAAAATGAGTTGGAGAAGGAAATGGCAAACCATTCCAGTGTCTTTGCCAAGAAAACCCCAAATGGGATCACAAAGAGTTGGACAGGACTGAAATGACTGAACAATAACAACAAAATCTTACAGGACCTGACCAATATCATGTGATACTTAAGTAGGGTGGGGGGAAAAAAACTGTAGCGCAGGATACACCATGTCTTCCCAAAATCACTTAAGAATGATGTAGAATTTTTTTCACAACTCAAGGTTAGCTGTATTTTTTCAGCACAAAATTCTCGGCTACATAAGAATAATTGTTGCTCCTCTCCACAGCATGCAAAGCAAGATAATTATTTGACTAATGCACACACTGCATAAGCACATATGCATGTGTGTGCACTCATGCGCACACACACACACACACACACACACACACACACAACCTTACCTACTGATTATATTTTAGGCAGGTTGCAACGTCAAGAACATCCTCTTCTTTGTCACCATGTAGGAAAAGATTTCTTCCTCTTTGTCACCAGGTCATGCAGACTGCCGGCACCCAATAGGAGCAATTGCAGTCTGTGGGTGTGATGAGCTGCAAACTAAACATTTGTAAAAAGGCTGTAATTAATGCAATTAGCTATTTACACGATAGCCCATAATGAATCCAAAGGCATTGCTATTGACTATTGAGTAAATAATCTGCCATTAAAAAGTCAATGATCTGCAAATGAAAAATTCTCTCTCTCTCTCTTTTTTTAAAAGGAGTAAAGATGAAGGGAAAAGGAAGGAAAAAAAGAAGAAAACAAACAAAAAGTCTGGGAAGATGTCATTGCATAATAGTCCATTATGGCTCTGATTGAGCCGTCATGAACTATCAAAGAAATAATTACACAATAGACCATAATGGCTCTATTGTGTCAACCTCTGTGCATTTACATTTTTTTAATCAAGGGAAATTAAATACAAAATATGCCTTTGGGTTTTTGCCCTGGCTTTCCCCTTCTGTTTGTGAAGGGGGAGAGGAGAGAAGGGCCTGACTGACTGACTGTCAGGTGTGGTTTGCAGGCCAACTTCCACATTAAGATGTAGACATCATTCAGCTTAGCTCGGATGCCTTTGCAGCTATCCCTTTGGTGTGATGGTTACCGTGTGGAGAAGGCAAAGGGGATAATGGCATTAAGGGGAAGTTTTGGATTATCTATGCTGGGCCTCCAACATATTTCCCTCACTAAGCTGGGGCCTGTAAAGCATCTGCATCACCTTTGGTTTCCATGGGGGCGACCATGCCTAGTGTTTAAATCCTGGCCTCCTGCCAGGTTGCTCAGAGGTGTCCTCTAGTCTAGATAGATTGCCGCAAAGGGCTTGCTTGCCAATGAGTCACCATTCATTGTGATTTGATAGAAAGATCATAAATAAGAGGTCTCCTTCCAGGAAGGGAGCCATTCCCTTTAACTAATTTGACCCTAGAGCATGTCTGCAATTATCCTAACCCAACCATAGTTTTGCTATTGTTCTTTCAAGGCAGATTTGTCTAATTTAGCTTGACTGGCTTCTGGGTTAGAGATATTTCTCCTTTTTTTTGCTATTCTTTCTCCTTCAACCCTTTCTTGGTAATAGGGATAAATCTATTTAATTTTTATAGAATAGAATATCACACTTCCATATGCCTTTGGGTACTGAGCAGACTAGATTTGATGATGGTGGTGGTGGTGATGGTAGACTTTTTCTTTGCTTTGATGGACTCTCTGATTTATTTAAGAGATAAATTCCGTCAGTGCACAAAAGCCTTGGATAAAAAGAGAGGCTTTGAAGATTAAAGAGGAACTAGAAATGGTCTCTGTGTAGTGTTAATTCAGGGTATATGTGCTAGAACAGGTTGGCAGTGTGTTACAGCAGAAAGGACTTTGAGCCTGGAGTGGGAGGATCTGGGTTCTTCATTAGGTAAGTGACAGTGAATCTCTCTGAATCTCAGGTTCTTCACCTGCAAAACAAAGGGGTTGCACTAGATCACTTTTAAGGACTTTCTAGTTCTAGATTTCTGATACTTCCATAGATTTGGATACGGAAGAGGACACCTCCTTTGTTTTAGAGATTTTTTTTTAAGTCCAACTCCTTTGTTTTAGAAATGAGGAAACAGCTTGTCTAAGGTTATACCAGGCAGCTATGTCAGAGACAGGAATTGAACCAAAGTCTTCTGACTGAAAAGCTAGTGATTTTTCCACTGTAACAACAAGTCCTTCTCCCTTTGTCAGGATGGAGTTAGTACAATGAAAGACAATGACCAAGAAATGGTTGGCTCAATCTCAGACAGAGGTTGTATGTATTTTATAACTTCTACATACTTCATAGGGTTGTTGCAAACATCAAAAGAGACAATGTATTTGTAAAATATTTTGTGAACCTTAAACTTTTATCTAAATGTCAGCTGCTCTTATTATTAGTGAAAGTAGCCCAGCTACTGTCAGTCAAGTTTTGTATGAAGGAAGGAAAGGATGAGAAGCCCCAAGGACCTCAGTGGTTTCAGTTTTCTGGCATGCAACAACCTCGTCACTTTTCCATAAGCCCCTTCCCTACTTCCCCTCTCATTCTCTCTCTTCTCCCCTTTTCCTCCCTCCTTCTCTCCCAGGAAGGCTGATTTCCTTGTTTTCATTCTTGCTGGAAGTGACATCTCCTGACAGGATAAGATTTATAGTCTGAAGGAGGGTGGGGGCCACTGTGATTAGAATAGTGTTGCATACTCCATGCTGCTCCTCATCATGTGTTCCCCTGGAAGGATTGAATTGTGCACCTGCATTTTAGAGAACTTTTCAACTTTTCAATTGCTTTTTCCTCATGAATAGGCACAAATTGCTTGTTTGCTTGCTTAGACCAACAAAACTTCTTTTATTTGGATGATTCCACTTCATGTCTGGCTTCTACAGATGAAAGATGGAGACCAGAGCTGGGGATGAGATGAAGTCACAGGTAGCAGTTTCATAAACATGAAAGAGAGAGATTTTGCATCATTTTGAGCTGGGTGTCATTCTCAATGTGAGATTCCCTCTGTTTTAGATGTATAATAAAAGGCTGCTGGGGCATTTCCCTGCTGAAAGCAAGACTCAGGATTGCAAGGGAAGGAGGGAGAGGGTTTGGCGGAGGGGGGACTAAAGAGGGTTAACAATGAAGGTCAACTTCTCTTGCAACCAGTCCCTAAAAAGCAGAGAAAAGGAGATGAATTAAGTGGCTAAGATCTTCAGTGGAGAGGGTGGGAGTTTTTGTAGTTTTCTGTCTTACCATATCCTTCAGGAAGGGAATATCTTCCCATCTCTTAATGGTGTGATAGCTTTCAAATGCATTGTTGTCTGAGCTGTTGATTAAACAAAATGGGGCCTGATTGTAGCAGGGTGGCTAAATGTAGACAGGAGTAGCTATTGCAAGCAGCTCACTAAGAAGTCATTTATCAAAGTTTTATCTGATTTCCAAGGCATTGGATTTATCAGTCACAGTTTATAAATGGCATGCCATTGGAATCAAGCAGGAGCTCTACTATTTTTTTTTCCCCTAGTGCTTCTGGAGAGTACTCTAGGAGCTGGGCAACATGAGCATGGGTCCTTGCATCAGAGGATTTGTGTAACTGGACTAATAAAAAAGAATCATGGCTCTTACTTCTGGGGAGCAAAGAGATATTGCAATAATAGTCAATAAGTCTTCCAAAATCTATGGATGTGACTCCCTCAAACAAAGGGAAGCAATAGGAATTGCAGATCTCCCTGGAACATGCTGGGATCTTGGGGCAGGAAGAGTGCATCCTAACAGTTCTTAGAAACTATTGAGTAGCCACACCCCTAGTTTTAGTTCTTGTTCATTCTTAAAAGATTATAATGTCAGAGAAATGCTAGTTGTTCCTTAAACAGGTAATAATCAGTGTTAAAATATCCATAGATCTGTGGGAAAAGGAGGCTGGCTTTTTGATTTTGTGGAAAGAACACTGGACATGGAATCAGAAGAGATAGCTTCTAGTCCTGGGTCCTATACTTAACTAGCTGTGTGACCCAGCTGAGTCTCAGGAAACTGAGACTCAATTTCCTCATGTCTAAGGGAGGGTGAGGGTGGGAATGACAGGAAACAGGAGGGAAGAAAGAAAGAGAAAAAAAAGTTACATAATAACTTTATTATATATTTAAAAGGAACAGCAAGTTGTACATAATAGATTTGCAGTTTTATGTGAAATCATCTTCTTTTATTCTCCTATATTATGGAAATGCTTGTTTTTTTTCTTAAGTTCAGAATAAAATAAAAACATTTTTAATGAGGATAATAAAAATGGCTAACATTCATACAGTGCATTAAGGTATAATATACAATTATATCATTTGATCTTTACAACAATCCTGGAAAGGAGATATTATCGTTATCCCACATTTTATAGATGAGGAAACTGAGGCTGAGAGAGGTTCAGTAACTTGCCCAGGACCACACAGCTATTAATTGCCTAAGAAGGGATTTGAACTCACATCCCCCTGACTCAAAGGTCACCACTCTCTTCACTGCTCCATGCTCCACGTACTGCCTTTTTCCCAGGCTGGCTGTGAAGGATGTGCAAACTGTAGTGTAAACCATAAAATTCTATATGAATGTAAACTATGATTATCATGGACAAAAGCTGAATGTGGCCAGTTCAGGATATAAATTTGAGAGTCCTGAAAGAACTGATGGATGTCATTGCAGAAATAACTGTCTATGGTTATCAATATTGCAGGATGATTTCCAGGAATATCCCCAGATCCTTACAAAGGAAAGATCGGTTTTAAGAGGGAAGAGAGGAAGATGATTCTGGTCACAAAGGAGTTGGTAGTTTAACATCCACATGTGGAAAGATAACAGAACAAATTACTAATCTGTAGTTATTTGGAGGTGCCTGGGTCACATGTAAGATATTACCATGATATTATAGTGCCAGAAAACTTTCATATAACTTAAAGGTTTCATATTTATATCTTCTTCCCAGCCCTACCCCTCAAAGCCCCTCAACATCAACCCCCCCCATCATCACTTCTCCTTTGCTGAAGTCTCAGAAAAAGAACTGGTCCTTCCTGCCAAGGCCAACCGTCTTACTTTTGATCCCTACTCTTCTCCAGTCTCTTCTAGGAGCCTGTGCCTTTGGTCACTTCGTATCTCTTTCCAATATTCAGTGTCTCTTTAGTCACTCGGTCCTTCCCTATAAACATTCCCAGATCTCTCTCATCAGTAAAATTTCCTTCATTTCTCCCAGTTATCATTTCAACTTATGAACCTATACTGGCCTTTCTTTTTGTAGCCTAATTCCTTGAAAAAGTGGTCTACATGCATGGCCTCCATTTCTTCTCCTCTTGTTTACTTCTCACATGTACTTTTGTAATCTGGCTTCTGACTAAGCCACTCAACTAAAACTCTTCTCTCCACATATGCCTTGTTCTCTTAATTGCTAAATCCAATGGCCAAGCTATTAACTATATTTTTAAAAAAATCCAAATCCCTAATAATTAGAGAAAGACAAATTAAAATAACTCTGAGATTCTATTTCATGCCCATCAGATTGTCAAAGTTGTAAAAAAAAAAAAAGGAAGAAAGTGAAAAATATTGGAGGGGCTGTGGGAAAACAAGCAAACTAACATACTGTTCGTAGAACTATGAATTGATCTAATCATTCTGGAAAGCAGTTTGGAACCATGACCAATAAGTTACTAACTGTGCATGTCTTTTGACACAGTGATATCAATCAATCAATCCAATATTTATTAAGTGCCTACTATGTGCCAGGCATTGTACCAAGAGCTGGGAATATAAAAGAGACAAAATGTACTTCCTGCCCTCAAGGGGCTTACAGTCTAATGGGGGAGACACCATACATACAAATCAAGCTATATATATATATATATATATATATGTGTGTATATATATGATAAATAAGAGATAATTAATAGAGGGAAAGCACTGGAATTAAGAGGAGTTAAGGAAGGCTTCCAGTAAAAGATAGGGTTTTAGCTGGTACTTAAAGGAAGACAGGGAAGCCAGTAGCTGGAACTGAGGAGGAATAATACTCCAGGCATGGGGTACAGCTAGAGGAAATGCCCAGAGGCAAAAGATGTAGTGTCTTGTTCATGGAACATCCAGGAGGCCAGTGTCATTGGATTGAAATGTACGTATTGAGGAATACAGTATAAGAATACTGGAAAGGTAGGAGGGGACTAGATTCTGAATGACTTTGAATGTCAAACAGTGTTTTGTATTGATCCTGGTATCACTAGTAGGCCTATATCCCAAAGGGATCAAGGAAAGAAGAAATGATCCTGTATATACAAAAAATAAAACATTTATAGTTGCTCTTTTTTTGTGGTAGCAAAGAACTAGAAACTAAAGGAGTATCCAACAATTGGGTAATGTAAGAAACAATAAGGGGATGGTCTGAAAGAAATCTCGGAAGAGTTGTATGAACTGATGCAGAGCAAGATAAACAGAGCTAGGGGAACAACTAACATTATAAGAACATTATAAAAAAGAACAATTTTGAAAAATTTAAGGCCTCTGAATAACAAAACAATGAACCAAAATTCTAGAGAACCAATGAAGAATGCAACTTACTTCCTGAAAACAGTGATGAACTATATGCAGAATAACAGTTTTTAGACATAGTTAATATGGCAATTTGCTCTGCGAGGCTATGAATATTTGTCACAAGGGTTTTTTTTTTTCCTCTACCAAGTTGGTAGAGGTAAAAGGGAGAGAAAAGAAATGCTTGTGAGTTGAAATGGGATGACTTGTTATCCTTCTCAACCTCTCTATATCATTTGATGCTGTTAACTACACACTCTTCTGGATGCTCTGTCCTCCCTGGATTTTCGTGACCCTGTTGTCTTTCTTGATTCTCCTCTTCCTTACCTCTCTGACCACTCATTTGTTGAATCGTCACGTATGTCTGCCCCTCCCCCCCCAACACATATGTGCATATCCCAGGGTTCTGTCTCGGGTCTTCTGCTCTTCTCTCACTACACAATCAGTAATACTATCAGCTTCTATAGATTCAATTAGCATCTTTATGCAGATGACTAGAAAATCTCTATATGCAGCCCCCATCTTTCTCTTGAGTTCAGTCCCAACTACCTGTTGAACATCTCCACCTGTATGCCCCAGAAACATATCAAACTCCACATGTCCAAAATGGAACTGATTCTTTCCTCCTCTGCCCATCTCACTTCTGAACTTCCCTATTACTGGTACCACCCACCTTCCAGTTATAGCAGCCTCCATTATTCTTGACTCTTCAATCTTCCTCTCCCCTGTATTTAATCAATTGCCAAGTCTTATAGATTCTATCTCCACAACATCTCTCTCCCATCTGTTCTTTTCCCTTTATTTGCATTGCCAGCACCCTAGTTCATGCTTTCATTGCTTCTTATGTAGACAATTGCATCCTCTGCCCCAGCTGATTGTTAAACATTTATCAGCACAACTCTGGGGTTCTGAAAAGGTAATTAAGATATATTATGGGTTCCATAAGCTTCTGTGGGGAAGACTGTGAACTCAAGCACCATATATAATACTGTTTCTATGAAATCAAGAGAGTTTTGAGTTGTATATAGTTTACTTACAAACAAACTTTTGGGACATGATTATTCCTAAATTTGACCTGCCTAACATATTCCATAAGGATTAGAGCTTTTCAAAAATAGAGTAGGCTGTTTCAGAAAGCAGTGGGTTCTCTCCCCATCACTGGACATATTTAAGGAAAGGGTATTACTGGTTAGGTAAAAATTAGACACACTCATCAGGGGTTCATAATTTTTTTCTTTGTGGGGGACCCTTTTGGCAGGCTGGTAAAGCCTATGGAGACCTCAGAATAATACTTTTAGGTACATAAAATAAAATACACAGGACTTTAAAGGAAACCAACTTAATTGAAATATAGTTATTAAAATAAAATTTTGAAGTTCAAGCCGACTCCAGGTTAAGAACACCTGGCCTAAATGACCTCTGAAATCCCTTCAAGTCCTTAGAGTCTATGATTCTGTGATATTTAATACAACAAAACCTCATTAATTTTAGTCCTGCTAATTCAGAATTTTTAAAAACCTCACTAAGGCTGGGTTACCTTTACACTATGTATAAAGAAAGGGTTTGCTATACAAGTAGTATATAAAGGAGATTTTAGGGGGATAGTTTATCCTACTTAAGGGAAGCCTTTTTAACAGCATCTATTTGCATACAAACAATGTACTGATACAAATCAGTCTTTTCTATTCATTAAAGTAAGACCAGTAGGGCTTCCACTTGACAACACTTTATTAACTGTTTAAGTTGCTCTACTTACTTGAAGGTAATAAAACTCCATTTCCTTAAAAATATTCTTTCAGATTGACTGTCCCCTAAATTAGCCTGAACTGGTGAGGCTTGGCTGAATTTGTATCTATGTCCCTGATACAGGAATTCTTTGGAAAAAGTAGCAGACTCTTTAGAAGAGAGGAATTGAATTGGGGGTATCTTAATAAATAAGTTAGGGAGATAACTTATCAACCACACAATTAAGTTTAATAAAGACATATGTAGGTAGTTCACTTGGGAAGCAGCTTAGGGCAATGGAAACAGAAGATGTGGCATCAGAAGACCTGAGTTTGGATCCTGTCTTCCATGTTTCCACCTATGTAACCTGATTCCCATGGTTGAGCAACTTATTGAAACTCTGTGGGCCTCAGTTTATTTGTGAAATGAGGTAGTTGGACAAGAGTTCTCTAAGGTTCCTTCAAGTTCTAGAAATATGATCCCATGATTTACAGCTGGATAATATGGGGAAAGGTTAGAAAGGTAGTAGAGAAAATGGTAGAGGGACAGAAAAGGATAATATGGGGAAAGGTTGGAAAGGTAATAGAGAAAAAATGAGCCCAAATCCAGAGCTTCACAAATTTGAATCTTCTCTTAAAGAAAAAGAGCTCAACAAATAACCAGTGTAATGACTTTAACTGGCAATGCATAGAACATTTTATACCTGTAAACCCTCCCTCTCCCCACCACCCCACCCCGTCCCTACACCAAGAGAAAATGGGTATATTTTCTTATCTTTTCTCCTACATCCAAATGGGCTATTACAATTAATCAAAATTAAATTTTCATTGACTGTTCTTTTTACTTGCATTATTGTAGTCATTGTGTATACTGTTCTTCCAGTTCTTCATATTTCATATTGTGTAAGTTAATCATTTCACTTTTCCTTATATTTGTCACTATATAATATTTCATTATATTCATATAAAACAATTTGTTATGTCATGTCCTTGTCAATGGACACTATCTCAATTTCTAGATCTTCGATACTTCAAAAAGTGCTACTTTAAATGTGTTGGTACATTTTTTTTTTCAGTTTTTGATTTCTTTTGCTATACGCTCAGGAGTGGTATCACTGGGTCAAAAGGTATGAACATTTTAGCCAGTTTTCTCACATAACTCCAAATTGTTTCCCAGAATGATTGAGTCAATTTACAGCTCCATCAATGTGTATTAGTATGCTTATCTTCCCTTAAATCCCCCAATATTTACTGTTTCCACATTTTATAACCTGATAAACCTCAGAATTTAAAAAAAATTGTATCTTTTTTACTGTATCATTTCCTTTGACCACTCTTCATAAAAGAATGGTTCTCAGTATTGCATATGTATGCCTATTCCTTATATATTTTGAATAAAGGATTTTTACAAATGATATTTGATACAAAAGTTTTTCTACTTGACAGTTTCTCCTTTTATACCACCTTCACTGATTCTGTACATAAACTTTTAAAATTTTATGCAGTTGAAATGGTGTATTTTTGCCTTTTTCGATTGCCTCATTCCCTTGTTTGACTAAGAATTATTTCCCTAGCCACCCTCCATAGATTACTATGGCCATTTACTATAATGTAACTTGTACCTAACATATTGCATGGACCCACCACTCTATTTCTTAGCCAGTACCAAATAGTTTTGATGATTGCTGCTTTATAATATAGTTTTAGATGTGGTATGACTGGGCCACTTTCTTATGCATTTTTGTTCATTAATTCTCTTGATATTCTTCATCTTTTATTCTTCCAGATGAATTTTGTTATTATTTTTTCTAGCTCTATAAAATATTTTTGGAAGTTTGATTGGTATGGCACTGAATAAGTAAATTAATTTAGGCAGGGTTGTCATTTTTATTATATTAGCTTGGCCTACCCATGAGTAATTGATATTTTTCCAATTATTTAGATCTGACTTTATTTGAGTGAAAAGTGTTTTTATCATTGTGTTCATATAGTTCTTCAGTTTGTCTTGGCAGGTAGACTCCCAAATATTTTATAATGTCTACAGTAACTTTAAATGGAATTTCTCTTTCTATCTCTTGCTGCTGGATTTTGTTGGTAATATATAGAAATGCTGATGCTTTATGAAAGTGTATTTTGTATCCTGCAACTTTGCTAAAGTTGTTAATTACTTTGAGTAGTTTTTAGTTGATTTTCTAGGATTTTTTTAAGTATAACATCATATCATCTGCAAAGAGTAATAGTTTTGTTTCCTCATTGCCTATTCTAATTCCTTTAATTTTTCTTCTCTTATTGCTATAGCTAACATTTCTAGTACAATATTAAATATTAGAGGTGATGATGGGCATCCTTGCTTCACCCCTGATTGTATTAGGAAGGCTTCTAGCTTATCCCCATCACAGAGAATGCTTGTTGATGGTTTTAGATAAATATTACTTATCGTTTTAAAGTAAGTCCAATTTATTCCTGTGCTTTCAAGTGTTTTTAATAGGAATGGGTGCTGTATTTTGTCAAAGTCTTTTTCTGCATCTATTGAAATAATTGTATGATTTGTTGGTTTTATTATTGATATGGTTAATTATTAATTAACCAGCCCTGCGTTCCTGGTATAAATTCCACCTGATCATAGTATATGATCCTTGTGATATATTGTTGTAATCTCTTTGCCAGTGTTTTATTTAAAATTTTGGCATCAATGTTCATTAGGGAAATAAGTCTATAATTTTCTTTCTCTGTTTTGGCTCTTCATGGTTTGGGTATCAGCACCATATTTGGTAGGACTCCTTTTTTGCCTGTTTTTCCAAATAGTTTATATAGTACTGGGACTAATTGTTCTTTAACTATTTGGTAGAAGTCATTTGTAAATCCATCTGGTCCTGGAGATTTTTTCTTGGAAAGTTCATTGATAGCTTGTTCAATTTCTTTTTCTAAGATTGGGTTGTTTAAGTATTTTATTTCTTCTTCTGTTTATCTGAGTAATTTATATTTTTGTAGATATTCATCTATTTTATTTAGATTGTCAACTTTACTGGCATATAATTGGGCAAAAAAGCTCCTAAAATTGTCATAATTTCCTCTTCATTGGTGGTTTATTCACCTTTTTCATTTTTGATTTAAGAATTTTGTTTTCTTCTTTCCTTTTTTAAAAATCAAATTAAGCAGTGGTTTATCTATTTTATTGTTTTTTTTTTATATAAAACCTGCTTCTAGTTTTATTTATTAGTTCAGAGGTTTTCTTACTTTCAATTTTATTAATCTCTCCTTTGATTTTTCAAGATTTCCAATTTGGTGTTTAATTTGGGATTTTTAATTTGTTCTTTTTCTAGGTTTTTAGTTGCATGACCAAGTCATTGATCTGCTTTTTCTCAATTTTATTGATGTAAGCAATTAGAGATACACATTTTCAAGTACCGCTTTGACTGAATAATATAACGATGTTGTCTCATTGTTGTAATTTTCTTTAATGAAATTATCGATTGTTTCTATGATTTTTTCTTTGACCCATTTGTTTTTTAGGGTTAGATTATTTAATTTCCAATTAATTTTTAATCTTCCTTTCCATTGTCCGTCACGGAATGTAATTTTTCTTGAATTATGATCTAAAAAGGATGCATTTACTATTTCTGCTTTTCTGCATTTGGTTGTGAGGTTTTTATGTCCTAATACATGGTCAGTTTTTGTGTAGGTGCCATGTATTGCTGAGAAAAAGGTACATTCCTTTCTATTCCCATTCAATTTTCTCCAGAGACCTATCATATCTAACTTTTCCAGAATTTTATTCACCTCCTTAACTTCTTTCTTGTTTATTTTTGAATAGATTTATCTACTTCTGACAGGGAAAAGGTGAGATTCCCCACTAGTATAATTTTCTTACCTATTTCCTCCTTTTCTTTTGAAAATTTAGATGGTATACCATTTGGTGCATGTAAGCTTAGTATTTACATGACTTCATTGTCAATGATACCTTTCAGCAAAATATAGTTTCATTCTTTATCTCTTTTAATTAGCTCTATTTTTTCTCTTGCTTTGTCTGAGATCATGATTGCTACCCCCTGCTTTCTTTGCTTCACCTGAAGAACAGTAGATTCTGCTCCAGCCCCTTAGCTTTACCCCGAGTGTATCTCTCATTTCAAATGTGCTTCTTGTAAACAACATGTTGTAGGATTCTGGTTTTTAATCCATTCTGCTATCCTCTTCTGTTTTATGGGTGAGTTCATCCCATTCACATTTATAGTTATGATAACTGTGTATTTCCCTCCATGCTATTTTCACTCACTTTTCCCTCTCTTTCTTTTACCCCTAACCCTTTCCCTCCTCACAAGTGTTTTACTTCTGATCACTGCCTTCCCCAATATACCCTCTCCTTTATTTGTTCCCCTCTTCCTCCTTCTATTATCCCTGTTCCTTTTTAATTCCTTAAAGGGTAAGACAGATTTCTATATCCAATTGAGTGTGTATGTTATTTGTTCTTTGAGCCAATTTTGGTGAAGGTAAGGTTTAAGTTTTGCCCACCATCCCTCCTCTTCCCCTTCATTAAAATAGCTCCGTCATGCCTCTTTTATGTGGGATAATTTACCCTATTCAATCTTCCCCTTCCTCCTCTTTCCAATGCAATATTCTTTGTCACTCTTTTTTTTGGGGGGGGGTATCATCCTATCAAACTCACCTTATATCCACACTCGGTCTAGATATACTCTAATTGTTTTTACAGTAATAAAGTTGTTAGGAGTTACAAATATTATCATGCCATATAGAAATATAAACAATTTAACCTTATTGAATTTCTTATGTTTTCTCTTGTTTCTTTTTTTACCTTTTCATGTTTCCTTTGAGTCTTGTTTTTTGTTTGTTTTTGTTTTTTAAGCTCTGGGCTTTTAATTAGAAATGCTTGAAAGTTCTTTATTTCATTAGATATCCATTTTTCCTCCTGAAAGATTTTATAAAATTTTACTGGGTAGGTGATTCTTGATTGTAATCCTAACTCCTTTGCCTTCTGGTATATCATATTCCAGGTCCTCCAGTTCTTTAATGTGGAAGCTGCCAAATCCTGTGTAATCCTGACTATAGCTCCATGATATTTGAATTGTTTCTCTTTGGCTGCTCATAATACTTTCTCCTTGATCTGTGAGCTCTGGAATTCGGCTTCAATGTTCCTGGGAGTTTTCATTCTGGTATCTCTTTCAGGCAGTGATCGGTGGATTCTTTCAATTTCTATTTTGCCCTCTGCTTCTAATATATCAGGGCAATTTTTCTTCGATAATTTTTTGAAAGATGTTGTCCAGACATGGCTTTCAGGTAGTTCAACAATTTTTTTATTATCTTTCCTGGATCTATTTTCTAGGTCAGTTGTTTTTCTAATGAGAAATTTCACATTTTCTTCTTCTTTTTTTTTTTTACTTTTTTGATTTTGTTTTATTGTATCTTGATGTCTCATAGAATCTTTAGTTTTCACTTATTCAATTCTAATTTTTAAGGAATTATGTTCTTCAGTGAGCTTTTGTACTTCCATTTCCATTTGGCCAATTTTATTTTTTAGGGAGTTTTTAACTAGGGAGATTTTTGTATATCTTTTCCCATGCTATTGACTATTTTTCCTTGATTCTTTTGAATTACTCTCATTTCCTTTTCTAATTTTTCTTCTACTTCTCTAATTTGCTTTTTATGAACATTTTTAAGATTGTCCAGGAATTCTTTTTGGGTCTGAGACCAAATTACATTTTTCTTTGAGGCTTCACATGTAGCCATCTTGATGCTCTTTTTTTTTTTTTTTGGTGACTTGGTGTTTTTATGTGAGAGTTGGGCCCTGATCTGGCACTGTCCCAAGCTTTTTGTGCTGGGGTCTGGGTCTTACTGTAGGCTTTCACTGGGCTTCAGGGCTTAGCTGCTTGCTTTCTCTGCAGGGTAGGCTTCCCTCTGGCTTGTAGTGGTGGGGGGAGGATAGGGCCTCCCTGTTAGCCTCCCCTGGGTGTGGGGTTTAGTTACTGGCCTGTTCCAGGGGTGGGGCCTTGCTGCTAGGTTGCCATGGTAATAGCATCTTTATGGTGGCTGGCCCTGGAGAAAGGATCTTGTTGCTGGTCTGCTCCAGGGGTTGGGCCCTGCTGTTGGGTTGCTATGGAAACAGGGTCTCTTTGTGGGTAGGCCCCAGGGGTTGGGTCTCATTATTGGCCAGCACTGAGTCAGGGCTTCACTACTGGTCAGCAATGGGGTCAAGGCCTTGCTGCTGGCTTGTGCTGGGGACAGGGTCACTGGGGCAGTGTGCTGTGCTGCCCAGACTGCTCACTTGCCTGGGGGCAGGGCCTCCTTGGTGAATTGCCCCAAGCTTGGAGCCCTGCTGCAAGGCTGGATGCTGCTGCTTTTAGACCTCTCTCCCTTCCCACCCCAGTGAGACAGACCTTTCCTGCCAGACTGGTGAGCTGCTTCCCTGCTCCTAGACCAATTCTGAGGCAGTTTTCTAGTTGTTTGGAGGGGACTTTGGGAGGGCTTCAGAGGGTTCCATCCTCATTCCACTGTCTTAGCACCAGAAGTCCCTTGCTTAATTTTCTATTGGATTTATCCCCCTATGAGGTAGGAATATTAAAGTCATTGTGTTACTATCAATTTCTTTTTATAATTCACCTAGTTTTCCTTTTAAGAACATTAATTTTTGGTGCCAACATATTTAATAATATTATTTTACATTTTTTCTGGTGCCTTTGCCCATAATTTAGTTTCCATATTTATGTCTCTTGATAGTATCAATTTTATTGTTACTTTACCTGATATAATTACAACTTTTACTTTTTAGATTTGCCTCAAGCACAAAGGATTGTGTTTCATCCCCTCATTTTTATTCTATAAGAAAAAAAATTTGAGTTTTTTCTTTTTAAAATAATTCCTTCCTTCCTTCCTTCCTTCCTTCCTTCCTTCCTTCCTTCCTTCCTT
>NW_020954564.1:23131014-23177836 GCF_900497805.2 Vombatus ursinus
CTTCCTTCCTTCCTTCCTTCCTTCCTTCCTTCCTTCCTTCCTTCCTTTCTTCCTTCTTTCCTTCTTTCCTTCCTTCCTTCCTTCCTTCCTTCCTTCCTTCCTTCCTTCCTTCCTTCCTTCCTTCCTTCCTTCCTTTCTTTCCTTCTTTCCTTCTTTCTTTCTTTCTTTCTTTCTTTCTTTCTTTCTTTCTTTCTTTCTTTCTTTCTTTCTTTCTTTCTTTCTTTCTTTCTTTCTTTCTTTCTTTCTTTCTTTCTTTCTTTCTTTCTTTCTTCCCTTCCTCATAATGTTCTATCCCTACTCTACCACAGCCCCAAAATCAGGAGAGCAAAATAAAAAATGTCCTGTCTACATCTCCTCTTGAATCCTGACAGTCCTTTTCTCAGACTCCCTAGTTTGCTTCTCCTCTTTCCCTCCCAGTGTGGAATTCTTCTGTCCTATCCTGTCACCAAAAATAATGATAATCAGTGAGGGAATATCTTTTCATATCTCTAATGTTCTCTTCTTCCCTCCCTCCTACTTGTTATAACCCCCTTCCCCATACCATTACATCTTCTGCTTTTTTAAAAAAAAAAGATTATTTTATCCATAGATGCTCTCCTTTTGTTCTCTCAATCTTTCTCAGACAGTGAAAGGTTTCTTTTAAAAGAGAACACTAAAATAGAAAAACTCTCATACGCATAGATTTGCCTAACCCTATACACAATAAACATTAATTTCATTTACTAGTCTTTTAGTATTATCTGAAGCTCTTCTTTCTTCTGTTTAATAAGTCTGCATGTTAAATATCTTATTTACCTCTGGGTTTTTTTTTGAGATTATGAATTTAATTAAATTTTTTTGCTAGCTGCCCAAATTTTATTATTTTATAATTAAAAACAACTTCATATTATATTTATTTTGGTGTGCAAACAGATCTTTTTTGTTTTTTTTAAATATTTTTTCAATTTTTCCTTTGATTCTTCACTAGTTAGGACAAGACATATGAGATGATAATGATGATGAAGATAATAATAATAATATAGATAGCATTTGTATAGTACGTAATATGTACCAGGCATTGTGCTGAGTGCTTTATAAATATTATTTCATTTGATCCTTACAACAATCCTGGGAGACAGATGCTATAATTCTTATATTACAGTTGAGGACACCAAAGCAAAAATAGTTAAATGACTTGCCCAGGGTCACACAGCAGGTTCAGAGGTCAAGGTTGCTCTCTTCTATGTCTTTGCCAAAACACTACTTCTGAAGAGTCTGGGTGAAATTTTGCTATATTTGTGGACAAGATGGATACCTGTGTGCTAGGTGCACTGAAGGGCCCAGCAAACAGAGGTTAAGTGACTTGTCCAAGGTCACACAGCTGCTAAGTGTCTGAGGCCGAACTTGAACTCAGGTCTTTCTGGCTCCAGGCTCAGCACATTATCCATCATGCTACCTTACTGCCATGATGTTATTATTGCCTTTCCTTGCATTGCAAAAATGATTTTTATCTTTTCTCCACACAATAGTTGTTGCTTTTTGTTGTAATCTTGATTAAACATGATGCTTCTTTGTGAGCTAGACTTCAGTTTTCTTTTTGTTGGTATTTTTCAAATTCTCTCAACCTATATTTTACTGGCTGCTTCTAATTTTCTGAGTAATTTTTCTGTAGAATTTCCTAAAGTATGGTTTTCAGGTTTGTTTTTCATTTTATTGTTCTGGAATATCTGTAACATATTATCTATTTGCATCTTATCTTCAAGGTCACTATTTTTGTTCTTCCATTCTTATTGTCATATACTTTTGTTCAATTAATTTTCTTTCTGCCTCTGCATTTTTTGTGTTCCACTCCTGTCATTCTTCTTATACGAAAGGACTGTTTTGGAAAGCATCTTTGTCCCTTTTTCAAAATTTTCTTCTCTTTTGTTAGACTTATTGATTTCTTATTTGAGAATTTTAATATTTATCTTCATTTTAAAAATTTCTATTCTTAATTCTTTAATTGCTCTTTTGAACCATTCTAGAGTCTCTTAGAAATGCACCATCATGACTTTTGGATACTTTGTTGAATATATTAGAGTATATGTACCCTCCTTAGTGAATAATTTTCCTTCTATGAGAAATACTCCCTTTTTTCTTAGTTTACTTCCTTTTCTTCCTTTGTGAGATTTCATTAGTCTATATTAGTTTCTCTGATATGGTATCTATGGCATCTTTCATAAGTATGGGTGGGCTGAATGGGTCAAGTGTTGCAGTGAAAATGATAGAAAATATTAGGAAAAAGTAAAAGGTTTGCCTTACAACTGTGAGCACCCAGTTCAGCTTAGATAACAACAATTTTTAATGGACCCAGTCAGCCTAGTTATGTGACTACTGTTCATATTATATTGGTTATATTATGTTCGTATTATGTATGTTATATTCTGAAATGGTTATAGAATATTTCTAGCAGACATCCCTAGTTCTTGAGATTCTGGTTTTAGAACATTTCGTGTGTGAGGGGGAAGAGGGAGGTATTCTGGAGTTATCCTAGAACATTCCTCCATCATATTTTCCTTACAATTCTATTGTGTGCATAGGTGCATGTGTGTGTGGGAGAGGTTTGTGAGTGTGCATATTCCTATTATGTATTCCTTATTTTTAGACTGTAGATTATTATTAATTATTCTTTCAAACTCAGAAAAGCAGGAGTAAGAGACTTGGGCCTGCCAACCCATACTTAAGGTGAAGTTTTCCTTTATTGACAACTGAGAACACTTCATTTAATAAAAAACAACCAAACAAACTATCAGAAAGAACATTCAAATTGAAAGAAGTTGAATTAAACTTGACTGTATTCAGGTTCACTCAGGAAAGACCAGGCTAACATTCACTTTAGCCAGCTTTCCGTCACGGTCTCTGAATTGCAGAGCCTCCTTTTTAGGCGTCCTATTCTTTGTTGCCCAAATTAAACTAGAAATAGTTTATTAAAATTCGAAAATCAGGCAACAGTCCTTTGAAAACAGATGTAGCATCTTTAAGAGATTTCAAAGGTAAATCTTATTGTCTGGAGGAACGACTTCTGAACAGTTATTTCTCTTATTGCCAAGCTGAATGTAAAGGCATTACTCAGTTTAATAAATCCTGGTGTATCACTCAGTCTGTGTAAGCTGATATAAATATCTCCAGTTATGTCATATTACCACCTTTGTACAGCTAGTGTTAGGCCTTGATGACTGGAGCCTGATAAATGCAAAACCTCATTTGGTTTGTGAGTGATTGAGCGCTAACACTGTTTAGATTCCTTAATATACTTGTATTAGCATGAATAAGTAATGAGCATGCCAGGCTTTTTTGAATATTTGATTGTATCTTTGTAATGGATTTGTGTCTCTCTCTTTGTGCTAATGTCATTGTAACTTTGTTGGTGTCATAACTCCAAACCTGGGCAATTGATCTTTATCAGTCCAACTTAAGTCAATTACCCTCTCCTTGCCAAATTACAGCCTCCTCCCTCTAGCTTCCCTTTACTAAGCCTATCTGCTTATTGCCTTTGGGGAAAGAGGGGTTCTTCTTGCCTGGATCCAAGGTGAGAAGGTTTAAGATCCTCTTCTGCATCTGAAGTGGTGAATGTAGGAGCTTTGCAGGGGCTATTTTGCAAACCTTCCACATCCCCTGAACCTCAAGCCAGGTCTTATCTTGGGCAGGGCAGCGATAGACAGCTAGATGATGCAGTAGATAGAGTATTGGACTAGCCATCAGGAGGGTGTCAGCTCACATCCTTCTTCAGGTAGTTACCAGCTGGGCCACCCTGGGCAAATTATTTAACCTCTTGGCCTTCAGTTTCTTCATCTTTAAAACCTCATAGCATTGCTATGAGGATCAAATGAGAAAATCTATATGAAGTCTTTTGCATACTTTCATATAAAAGTTTGCTATACAATTATATTATATACATATATATTATATATGTAATATATTATATACATATATATAATATATATGTAATATATTATATATTGCTATGCAAGTGTTTGCTACTGTTATTATCAACCTGCTTTTTCTGAAGGGAGGCAAAGGCCTGGCTGAAGCACAAACAGTCCCTTGAAGACTTGGGTGTCTTGACCCTGAAAAAGGTCCCATCTCAGCTATATCAGTCACAGTACTAGGATTCTGCTTGTGTCTCTGTTCCCCATAGTTGGAAGGCTTTGTTTATTCCACGAGGGATTTTAATAGAGTATTAACAGAGCATTGATTACTCATACTTTCCTACAGTACCCAGTTCAGAGGTGTGTACTGGAGCAGGTCCAACCATCTCAGAGAGCTGATCCTTAAATTTTCATTGTGAGCATTTACACCTTAGAAATCAGCAAGTGTTACAAATCAGGACTTTATTTATTGTTTTGTTGATTGTCCGGACTTAAGAAAGCAGAGAGAGTGCTATTAATGCAGATTCAACTGGAAAGTGTTGCCTGGGCACATGGATGTTAAACATTTACCATCATACCCCTCACTAAAACTTATTCAGGAGATAATGAAAGTGAGGCATCCATCATGTTATGGCAAAAAAAAGTGTATTTGGAGACATAGAATCATAGTTGAAGGGACCTCAGGGACCCAGACTAAACTATGAATAAAGAAATGAAGTATCATCTCTCAATGTCCTGAGACTATCTGTAATTTATCTTGTATGTATCTTATTTGTACATAGTTGTCTTCATGTTGCTCCCCTCATTAGACGGTGCTGTCCTTGAGAGCAGAAAACTGTTTCTGCTTTTCTTTCTATCGTGAAGATAGAACAATGCCTGGAATACAGTAGGTGTTTAATAAATGCCTATTGGCTGACTGACTATGATCCCATCTTCAAACTGGCCTATTTGCTGAACACTGAATGGCACATTCCATCTCCCACCTCTCTCTTTTTTTGCACATGCCACCCTCCATGACTGGAATGCATGCCCTCTTCCTCTCTACCTCTTGAAAACCCTGGGTTTATTCAAGGCTCAGCTCACGGCCCATTTCCTTTAGGAAGCCTACCAGAGAAAATCACGTAATATCAGAACAGTCACTTAGCTTATCCACATCTGAAAAAAAATCCCCTCAATAACAAGAAACCTTTATCTGCTCTGGGGATGTAAATACCAAAAAAGGCAGTCCCTTGCCTCAAAGAGTTTATGATCTAGTGTGGGAAGACAGCACACAAAAGAAGCTAGAAAGGTTGAGGGGAGAGCTAGCCAGTGGGGGTGGGGAGGGAGATGGTGAAGTCATAGAAGACCCAGAGTAGTCCTGTAAGGACTAATGCTCAATAAACCTTTGCTTGGAAACCATGAATGAAGAAGACCCTATCACCTGTCCAGGGAGCCCGTTCCATTTTGGGATAGCTTTATTTAGTTTTCTTGATGTTGAATCTGAAATTGATTGTAACTTCTATCTCGTTGTGCCCTCTGGGGTCAAGTGGAATGGGGCTAATCCATCTTTCCGTTCCTTGAAGATAACTATCACGATCCTCTTGGTTCTTCTCTCTTCCAGGCTAATTATTCCTAGTTTATTTTGTTTTTCAGCTGTTTCAGTGGGGTCTGACTCCTTGTGGCTACATTTATTTGGGGTTTTCTTGGTAAAGATACTGGAACGGTTTGCCATTTCCTTCTCCAGTTCATTTTGCGGATGAAGAAACTGAGGTAAACGATGTTAAGTGACTTGGCCAAGGTTACATAGCCAGTAAATGTCTGAGGTTGGATTTGAACTCAAGTCTTCCTGACTCCAGGTCCGGTTCTCCATCCCCTGTGCCACCTAGCTGCCCCTTCCTAGCTTATAGGATTGTATTTTGAAAGTTGGAAGAGACCTCAGAGACCATCAAGTCTAACTCCCTCATTTTATATGATGAGAAAACTAAAGCAGAGAGAAGTGAAATGACTTCCTTAAGGTCATTCAGGGGAAAAAATCAGAGGTGGGTTGTTAGTCCAGCTTCTCTTATTTCAAAGCCACTGGTCTTCACACTGTACTATACTGCTTCTCCCTTCTACTGCTTCTAACATGGTAAGAACTTGAAGGCCCTGTTCTATCCTGATTACGCCACTCTAGACACCATCCAATTATCAATGCCAGTCATCAAATGTGTTGTCTGGAAGGGAATAAAAGACTGCAGAAGTGGTTCGACCGCTGTAGGGTGCAGTGGGATCATCAGCCTCTTGACCAAGGAAAATAGGTTTCTCTTGGCACACTAGCTCTTTTTGGCTACTTTGTCACACTGTTAACTCATAGAAACCCATGCATCCAAATATGAATCTTCTAACTCTTTTTCGGGCACCCTGCTTTCTAACTTTGTCTCTGCGACCTTTTACTTGTGATTAACTGATTTTTTGAAACCAAGTCTAAAACTTTACATTTATCTCTATTTCTTTTCATCTTAGTAGATTTGGTCCAATGATCTAGCCTATCAAAATCTTGTTGGATCCTGACTGTCATCCAGCTATCTCTCTCAGCTTTGTGTCATCTGAGAATTTCATAAGGATGCTATCTTATTTTTTTATATTCTCATTTACCACCTACCTATGCTGCTTTGAGACTTCTTTTCCCACCATTCCCTAGGAAGATCATCATCTGGTAAGACTTGGTAAGTAGACTTGGTGCTCATACTTCATCCCTACCCTCTGCGCCTTTGATTAGAGGCAGAGCCTCCATTTAAGGAGATGACTCAGCACAGACATCTCTTCATTTCCTACCTTGCAGGACTACTTTGGGTCTTCTCCAACATATTCATCATGCCCTCCATCCTGGGTAGTTCCCCACTACCCTTTTACAGCTTCCTTTTGTGTGTTATCTTCCCATATTAAATTATGAACTCCTTGAGGACAGGGGCTACCTTTTTTGTATTCGTATCCTCAGTATTTAATAAAGTTTTGACACATAGTAGGCACTTAAAAGTGTTTATTGACCATTGACTGTCTAATTAAAATGTTGAATAGCATTTTATCAAGCACAAATCTCTGAGTGATGGAGACCACCTTCTGAGCTGATATTAAACCATTAATGTCTTCTCTTTGGATGCAACCATTCAATCAGCTTCAGATCTAATCATATTGTCATCTAGCCCACATCTCTCTATCTTAATAGGTAGCATAATACTTAGTATTTATATAGTGCTTTAAGTTTCTCAAAGCACTTTAATAGCATGTAGTAGCACATGTATTAGCATGAGGGACTTTGTCAAATACTTTGATAAAAATCTAAGTAAGCCTGATAAACAGTATTTTCCCTGATGCATTATCAGAAGACTTGGATGCTACTCCTGGCTCTGCCACTCCTAAACTATGGAAGCTTGGGTTTGGGTTCAGGAAGTCCCTTAATATATTGTTTTGGAAAAACCTGAGAAGACTAATATGAACTGATGCAAAAGGAAATGAGCAGAAGGAGCAGAACAATCTATACAGTAATAGCAATATTGTAAAGCTTATCAACAGTGAAAGACAATAACTATGATCAATACATTGATCCACCACAATTCCAAAGGACTCATGATATAACATACAATCCACCTCCAGATAGAGATCTAATGGTCTTGAAGTGAATATTAAAGGATATACTTTTTTTCTTTCTTTATTCTCCTCCCCCTCTCAGAACATGGCTAATATGGAAATATGTTTTGCATGACTTCATTTGTATAAAGGGGATCTTATTTCTTGCCTTATCAATGAGTGGGGGAAGGAGAGAGGAAGGGAAAGAATTTGAAACTGAAAATTTAAAAAAAAAATTCTTTAAGTACCTTAATAGCTCTGATTTTTAGTTTCCTTGTCTGTCAAATGAGGGAAATGGGGAAGGTGGACTTCAAAGCTTTTTGTAGCTTTGAATCTAGAATCCTGTGATATCTACTTACTAGGCTCTGTTACTGTTTGTTAACACCAAGAGTCTTGGATCAAGTCCCACGGAGTCAGATCAGATGAGATGAGCCCTAATTTACATGCTGATGTGGGTTGTGCTAGCTAAATATTTTATGGAGTACTCACCATGTGCGAGGTGCTAGTGGTATTATAGCAGCAATTACACGTGTCACAGATACAGTATATCACAGAACCTCAGACCCTCCCTTGGGAGGGACCCCAGAAGTCATCTTTCTACAGCACCCCACAACCAGTAGTCATCCAGCCTCTGTCTGAAGTAAAGAAAAATGATTATTAAATTAATGAAATAGGACCCTCTTCATGCTTCCATTGTCCTAGTGACTCATTTATTTATGCAGGCTGTTCTGCCTTGATTAAAACTGTTAATGATGTCTAGGCAGCGTGACTATGTTTGACTCTATCTCTTTTCTATTCTATCACCCATAACTAGCAAACAATCAGAAGAGTTAACATTTATATACAATTATATTAAGGTTTGCTAAGTACTTTGCACATTGTACCTCATTTGATACTCAGAAAAGCCCCATGAGGTAGCTACTACATTTTTTAGAAGTAGAAAGACTGTGATTCTATAAGTTTTCAGTAACTCCCAGCATGGAAAGGAATTTCCTTCTGGCAGGCAGTGGGGTGGTGCAGTAGATAGAGCACTATGCCCAAAGTCAGAAAGATATGAGTTTCAATCCAGCTTCAGGCACTTACTAGCCATGTGACCCTGGGCAAGTCAAATAACCTCTGTTTGCCTCAGTTTCCTCAACTGTTAATGGGGATAATAATAGCACATAATTCCTAGGGTTGTTATGAGAATTAAATGAGTTAATATTTGTAAAATGCTTAGCATAATGCCTGGCATCTAGGAGGACTTTAACAAATGATTATTTCTTTCCTTTTTCATCTGTAACTTATACTCTTAGAGATTTGTGTGGGGGAAATGGGAGGTTAAGTGAATCTACCATAGTGACAGTTTTAGTGTATATAGGAGATGGAATGTGTACCAAGTCCTCCTTTCTCTAAGGTCAAGCCCTCTATCCACTATACCCCACACTGCTTTTCTATAGGAAGACCTTATACATGGAATCATACCCATTTTACAGATGAGACAGAGATAACTGGTGATCATAGTTGTCACACAGCCAGGGAGTTTCAGAACTTGTCTTCAAATTCAAACTTCACCTGATTCCAAATACAGTACCCTACTGCACCATTTTTACATATTGACAATTATAATCAATAAATAGATCTAGTATCAAAATAACAGAAGTGATTGTAAAAATATTAACAGAATTCTGACTTAGGAATTCCCCTTACCTGTAGCCACTCATTTTTGGATCTGTGCCACTCATGTGAGCTTGCATTTATTTATCTATTTATTTGTTGTAGTGTACCAACATTGCCCCACCTTTAGCAGAACGCTCCGAGAGGTTAGGCAATATTTTTGAGTTTAGTTTTAGTCTCTGTATTCTTAGTGCCCAGTACTTTGCACATAGTAGATGTTTAATAAATGACTCTTAGTGCTGTGATTTGGCTTTTACCTAGAGCTTTTTACCTATGTGACCTTTTGCAAGTTACTTGATCTCTCTGGGCCTCAGTCTCCTCAGTCTGTAAAATGAGAGAGACTGGGTCTGATGGTCTCTAAGATCCCTTTTTGGAGGCATCTGGGTGGCACAGTGGATAGAGAACTGGGGCTGGAGTCAGGAAGACAATTTCACACCTGACCTCACACATTTTTAGCTGTGTGATTCTGGGTAAGTCACTTAACCTGTTTGCTTTAATCCCTTAGAGAAGGAAACAGTAAACCACTCCAGTGTCTTTGCCAAGAAAACCCTTGGAGAAGTATTAGTGTGCTATAATCACTAGGTCATGAAGAGTTGTTCAGTTGTTTTTCAGTCATGTTTGATTCTTCCTGACCCCATTTGGAGTTTTCTTGGCAAAGACACTGGAGTGGTTTCCTTTTTCCTTCTCTAGCCCATTTTACAGATGAGGAAACTGAAGCAAAAAGGTTAAGTGACTTGCCCAGGGTCACACAGCTAGTAAATGTCTGAGACCAGATTTGAACTTGTCTTCCTGTTGCTGGGCCCAGTGCTCTATCCACTGTGCCACCTCTCTGCCTCCAAGAAGGGACCTTAGAGACCACTAAACCTGACCTCCCTGACACTAAATACCTGTGAGACATTGAGCAAGACAGTTAACTTCTCTAGGCTTTACTTTCCTCATCTGTAAAAAGGAAAGGTTGACTGACCCTTTAATGAGTGGTCTTTAAGACTGTTTCCAACTTTAATCTAGGATCCCAAGTCAGAATTTCTATTCTAGAAGCTCTTATTTGCAAATGAGAGGAATGGAAACTCAAAGACTCCTCAAAGTTAATTATGACTCTGAATTTGTTATTTACCTAAATAAAGAAAGATGCTTTTACGGTAAGAGAAAACAGAAAGTCAGGAGGCAACTTTATTCATCATATATATGCATATGCATACTCATATATGTATATATCCATCTACAGATAGCCATAGTCACATAGCTAGCAAGTTTTAGAACTGATGTTTGAATGCAAATCTCTCTTGTTTATATACAGGACTCTGCTATACCATTTTCACATATTGATAGTGGTAATGAATGGATAGATTCAGTGTCAAAAACCATAAATGATTGCATGTATGTATACATGCATATATACATATAATACATACACATATTCTTTCATTCTTCCAGTTTGAGGCCTCTAATAAATTTGGACTTCCTCCATCATCTGAAGGAAACTGATCTTCACTAGGAAAACTCTTGAAAGTAGAATCGCCAACCATGATTCTCTTGAGGACCTCCATTTGGTTGTTAGAAATAGCCCAAGCTCTTTAGAGTTGAATTGAATTAGAGGTTCTAACCCATATTGGCTTTTCATCTTACTCCCTCTCCCTCAGAGATTTTATGGGCTCTTTCCTTGGGTCTATAATAGTTGTTATTCCTTGGAGTTTAGCTCTGGGAACAGGTGATTCTGGTGGACTAAGCACCCTAGATCATTTTCTGGGGACTTTCTGGCTACATACTAAGAATGTATGCTAATTATTCAAGTGTTCTCTCTGAGAAGTCTCAATGTTGGGGTCCTCTGTAAAAAAGGACAGATGTAGCCATTGTGACATACTTCATTCTTTTTTTGTAGGGAGTACGAGACCCTACAGTTTGAGGAAAAATGGCAAAGTTCTTTTGCTGTTGAGAATCATTCACCGTAACTGTGGACTTGTTGTACATCCTAATTTCTGACTTATCCAGAAGCAAGAAGGAAAAGCTCATTTGCTTAGCAGGCCTCAAGACATGATTGGCCTTTAGGTTTTCCCTGCTGTTGGTAGAAATTGTCTTCCCTCACCTTTGTAGATCTCCCCTTTGTCCTTGAGATCAGTCATAGTTAAATTTATGGATTTCTGAAACCACTTTCTACTGTACTACCTGGGTGATCACCAGTGGCCTACTGGACATTTCAAATTGGATGTTTTATAAATTTCTTAAACTAAAAATAAACAAAACTGAATTAATTATTTTTCCTTTCAAACCTATCCTTCTTCTAATTTTCCCTATATCAGTTGAGCAGACTACCATCTTTCCAGTCACAAGATTAGCAATCTTGGTATTATCCTAGACTTTTCACTCTCACTCGTTCCACATATCCACACAGTTTCCCAACTTTATTTTTACCTCCACAATATCTTTTCTACAGTCACTTTCTCTTCCCTAACTCAACTACCACCCTAAATCAGGCCCTCATCACCTTTGCCCTGGATTATTGCAATAGTAGTTTCCTCATTGCTCTCCACAACTCATATCTCCCCATTTCAATCTATCTTTCACACAGATACCAAAATGATTTTCCTAAAGATTTCCTAAATCTACAAAGGTGAGATCAGGTCTGACCATATCAAATCAATAAACCCCCAAGGTGCCCTATTATCAGCATTTAAATCCCTTCCCAAACTGATTCTAACCTACCTTCCTGTAAAGGGAAATGACCTCTGAAAACATACAGAGGTGGGACATGGGATATCCAGACTGGGACGTAAGGATCCAATTTGAGTGGAATATGGAGTTAATGAAGGGTAATAGTATGGAAAAAGAATGAAAAGGTAGGTGAGAGTCAAATTTTGCAAGTATTTAAATGACAAGCTAAGAGTTTGCTATTTTATCTTAGTGAAAGTGGCAAACGTGAATGTTTTTCAGGAGGGAAGTGACTTGGCCAGATCTGTGACTTGGGAAAATTATGTTCATTACTATGTAAAGGTTAAATTGGAGAAAGGAGAGACTAGAAGCAGATCAACTAAAAGAACAACTACTAGGAATATTGGCTAGAGATAGTGACAACCTGAACAGTAGTAGTGGCAGCAGCTGTAATAGTAGTAGTAGTAGTAGTTAGTAGTAGTAGTAGTAGTGGTAGTAGTAGTAGTGGTGGTGGTGGTGGTAGTAGTAGTAGTTGCAGTAGTAGTAGCAGCAGCAGCTGATATTTACATAAGTATTTGCTATACAATAATTATCTTATATGATTCTCATAAAAATCTAAACCAGGCTGGTAATTGTGTGAGTGGGGAGAAGAGGTTGAATGTGAGAAATCTTGGGGTGGTTGAATCAACAAATATGGACAAATGTGAGGGAAGAGGAAGAGCCAGAGATTTCCCTGGAGGTAGACAGCAAGTAGTTTGCCTATCCAAAGTGTAACATTAAAACGAGATGGTTTTGCTGCTGAAAGAACTACGCAGTAATGATATGTGGGTCAGGTGGGTAGGAAACAATGACCTTACCTCCTTTGCTTAATTTTTTTTTCTTGGTTCAAATTTAGTAGCATGTGATTCTAACTTTAAATGAGATAGTTGTCTGTGACAAAGGTCTATAAGCCTGGTCCCACGCATGGATTTTAAAAAGGCAATCTTACTTTTGGGGTACTTTACACAACTTGTGTTGAATAGATGTGGTAGCTCATAACTTTGGACTATAATTAAAAACCCCCACTTTCTTCAACCAGTCCTTGTTTGGCTCATTCTCCAGTCTTTCCTTCTCATACTCTTCCAGACATGCTACAGCTGTTTTTTGTTTTTTTTGTCTTCCCTAAAATGTTCTAAGAACTAGAAACACTACCCAGTATGTATCCTAATTGAAGCAGAATGCAATGGAATTATTATCTCCATTACCATCCCTCTCATTGCATCATTTTTTTGACTGTCTTGTCACATTTTCAATTCACACTGAGCCTGCAGACCACTAACCAACAGTATCTTTTTTCACAGGTATAGGTGTCTAACTGTACATCTCCCATGCTATTTGTCAAGTAGATTTTTTTAAATTCAGGTGTAGAACTTTGCATTTATACACATTATTTAAAATTCATCATATTCCATTCAACAAATCTTTCTAGACTGTAGAGACCTTTCAGAATTGAAATTTTGTCACCCAATGCATTTCCCAACACTCCAGATTGTGTCTCCTCTATATCTTCATCTGTGTCATTGATAAAAAATATTGGGTTTTCCATCTTGAACTCACTGAGGGTAGCTGTATGTCTTACCATCTCCTCATTGATCATGGATTTCCAATTCTTGTTTGTAGTTTTTGCTTTGTTCTTCCTAGTTCAAATATTTTTCTTGAAAGAGAAAATGGACACAAAATAAAAACTGAGTAGTTCAACCTTCTTATTATTTTTATTATCTTGTTATTTTTATCCCATAAGCAATGGTCCTCTCCTATCTTTGACCCTATATTTGTCCCCAGCATATCCAAACAGAGCTTTAATCTGTCCTTTCTTTGTATTCCCAGGATTTGTTGGCAACTTTAGCTTATTTTTTACTTTGGTACCTCTATTACAATCTTTAAAGTATCATGCCACTGTCCTGTATCATTCTTAGTTACTTGCCATTATTTAAAATAAGAGTTTATTGATTAGTTTCCCTTTCACATATGTGGCTATGAAGCAGCTAGTTGGCGTAGTCGATAGAGTGCTGGATCTGAAGTCAGGAAGACTCGAGTTCAAATCTTACCTCAGATACTTAGATAGCTATGTGACCCTGAGCAAGTCTCTTAACTTCCCTCAGCTTCCTCATCTGGAAAATGGGGATAATAATAGCACCTACCACGTGGAGTTGTGAGGATCAAATGAGATAATCTATGTAAAGTGCTTTACAAACCTTCCAGAACTATCCAAATAAATGCTAACTATTTTTCTTATTATTTTTTGTTCTGAACTTACAGGGAAGCCCTGTGATCAGGGAATATGGAGACCAGAAACATCCAATTTTTTTGTCCTATGACTCAAAAATGTGTTGGCAAGCTGTCAAACTAGCCACCACTTCTGGCAGGGTTTGTGGGAACCCAGCAGAAGAAAAGTGGGACCTACTGAATCTATCAGAGGCAGCCGAGAATCTAATTGCTCAGCAGGGGGTTCTGAAAATACCACAAGAGAGTGGAGTGGGTGTTTGTGTGAGGCACCAGTGACATCCTCCTCCTTAATCTTTTTTTTCTTAATAGCAAGCCACTGTTTCCCTAATTTATTGGCTTATCTTAAAAGCTTGCACACTGCTTTTGAGGGCAGAAAGAACACTGGTTAGGCTAAGGTGAGGCTGTTCCACCTAAAATTGAGGTTGAACTCAGCCTCCTAGCAGAGTCACCACTACTCAGCGGTCCGCTGAGAAGGGACACAGCTGATGCAGCTTCCCTGACAGCCCCAACTTCCCTGATGCAGGTTCCTGGTCTGGAGCACGCAGTAGAGACCTCTCAAACTTGGTGGGTGCCTAAGACCACGAGAGTTGACATACGCTGATGACTTACTGACCAGACACATTTCCAGTGGAGATGATGGGGGTCGTTTCCAGAGAAGTTAAGTGTCAATCAAACAATAATTAATAAACATTTATTAAGTGCCTACTATGTGCCAAGTACTGGGGATATAAAAAGAGGCTAAAGACAATCCCTGCCTTCAAGTAGCTTACAATCTAATGGGGGAGACAATAAGCAAGCAAATATATACAAAGCAAGCTATTCACAGGACAAATAGGAAATAATTATCAAAGGGAAGACTCTGAAATTGAGAGGAGTTGGGGAAGGCTTCCTGTAGAAGGTAGGATTTTAGTTAGGACTGTACTGTTGTTGAATATTCTTGCTTTGTTAGGGTAAAGTAAACCTTCTTTGTTAAATGTTCAGAGACTTGCGAGCACTTCACTTCATCCCAACATCAAACATGAACAAGAGGGTGCTGGCATTCGAGCCACACCCGCAGCATCAACACACCACTTTGGGCTCTCTTCATGGCAGCCCCCAGCCTCCTTTTGCTAACTCATGAAATGGGAGCGCGGGTATCACCGACAGCATCTGTCTGTCACTGAATGCTTCTCTGAGGCAGATGCTCTTTCTTTATGCAGGACACTGAGCAAGCACCACACTGAGCTACCTTGGTGCCCTCTAGAAAAGTCTCTGGAAAATAAATCACCTCCTGTTGGAAAGATAATGTTGCCGACACTTGTCTGTCTGCCCTGAGACCAAATGTGTGTGTTAAACACGTGGCATGATGGAAAAATCACTGCAGACTCAAGGAACTAGCACATACCTTACGCATCAATGAGACACAGAAGCATAAATTCACATGGAAGGAAGGGACCTTTGAGGTGATCTAGTCCAACTTTTTTCTGAACAAGACTTCTCTGCAGAAGTGCTGAGAAGTGGTCCCATGACCTCGTCTTGGAGACTTACAATGATCAGAAACCAAACTTCATGAGTCATCCCATTCCTCTTTCTGCAAACTTGAATTATGAGGAATTTTTTGTTGTAGGAAATGGGAAATTTGCCTCCCCACAATTTGGACCCAACACAGACATGGTTTTATGCCTCTTTCATGTGACAAGCTTTTAAATATATGACAACGGCTAACATCAGACGGCTATTTTCCCTCCCTGTAAATCTCCTCTTCTTCAAGACTCCCAGTTCCTTCTGTCCTTTGTTGTGTGGGTGAGCTCTACCCCCTTACCTGGATAAGCTCAGTCTTGTCAGTGGATCCAAGGGGTTAGGGTCCCCTTCTGTACCCACTATTCCAGAGCAGACTATAGTGTAACTCTCTCTTAGTTCAACCTTAGATCATACTCAGTGTTTTGGATGTTAGTAATACTGCTGATGTAACTTGAACTTGTAGTCCATGAGAACTTACCGATCTTTTTTTTTAAGCACTGTTGTTTCTTCATGCCTCCAACAATGGTGCGTAGGACAGAGGAAGCAGTGTTAGATTTGTGGTCAGCGAATCTGAAGTCTGATAACAGTTCTGATATTTAATACCTTTGTGATGTTTGGCAAATCACTTAGCCTCTCTGGCTGTCATCAGCAAAATGGGGAGAATGAGCTAGAACTTGTTTTCTAATGGTGTCAAACATAAATAAAAATGCATCCCTTCTGCAGCACATCGACTTAGACAATTACAAATTAACAATATCTGTGTTCTATTGTATTTTATTAAATCCAATTTGTGTTATGTATTTTGTTAAAATTTCCCAACTACATTTTAATCTGGTTCCTGCTGAATTTGAAGTCTTTGGACTAGATTACTTCTTGGGTCCCTTCAAACTATAAATTTATAATCTTATGAAGAAGCACCTAGGTGTTCTAGGAAGTAGTGCACTGAGCTGGGAATTGGAAAAATCTGAATTTAAATCTGACCTCAGATACTTACAAGCTGGGTGACTCTGGGCCAAGTCACTTAACTTCTGTTTGCCTCAAAGTCCTCATCTGTTAAATGGGGATAATAACATCTACCTTGCAAGGATCTTGTGAGTATAAAATGAGATCTTTATAAAGTGCTTTGCAAACTTTAAAGTACCACGTAAGTGCTAGTCATTGTTAATATTATCTTTTTTGTTTAGTCCAAATGTAGTACTTTATGTTTATCTCTGTTATTATCAGTCCATCAGTCTAGCCTGTTGAGAACTTTCATCACCGTGACTCCATTACCCAATTCATTAGCTATCCCTTTCAGATTTGTTCCAACTCCATATTTGATCAGCATGCCATCTATGACTTATTTCTAATTACTAATAAAGCATCCTAGGACCACCTACCTATGGATCTCAATGGCTGTGCTGGTGGAGTATATGCTCTGGTAGTCTCTATCACATGGAAAAAGCACCAACTATGGTTCCTGTAACATATTCTGGCTGTGGTCCAAGGATCAGCCTAGCTACGTAGGGAGGGGCTCATCAGTAGTAAATTAGCTAGCAGATGATAGATTTTTTGGCCAAGACAACTCATAAAAGAAAGTAAAAATATAAAATGGCCCTTAGTCCCACCTAACTGGTGTCCCACTCACATTTCTGAAACTTGATGATAGGTTAGGTAGAATAGGAGTTGGTTGAATGATTGTATGCAAAAAGAGGTCTCTAATAGGTTGATGTCAATTTAGAGAGGGATCTCTAATGGGGTACTGTACCTGAGAGATCTATTCTGGACCCTCTTCCATACTCTGATGCAGGGATGGGGAACCTGTGACCTCGAGGCCACATGTGGCACTCTAGGGTCCTCAAATTCCTTTGGGATTTGTTCTGTGAAATTTGGATTCAGTAAAAGAGCTGCACTTGAGAATTTGGAGGGCCACATGTGGCCTCAAGGCCTTAGGTTCCCCACCCCTGTTAGTGGATCTATGTTCTCATGAATATGGGCCTTCCTTCTAAAAATGAAGTTCGTGATTTTTTTGTTCTTGTCCATTTTGTGCTACTGGCTCCCATATCTTCCCAAAAATTTACTTTAGGGAGTTTACCCAAGGTCTAGAAAAAGTCAAGTGGGGGGATTTCATTACACTGTCTTGGCATCATAAGAACATCCATGTGGCAGGTGAGCTGTCCACCAGTTATCACTTACCCCATGACCAGCCTGTCTCTGTTTTGGGCCAAATTTCTCTTTAATGGCATCCTTCACATTCCTTCTCCTGTGGAATTTTTTATTTGTAATTAAGCTTCAGTCCTGCACCATCAACTGCCTAGTTTGACCTTTAAAATTGGATTTCCTGCGAGCATCTCAGACTCAACATGTCCCAAACAAAACTCATTATCTTTCTCCCTTGAACCCACTCCTCTTCCATATTTCCCTATTTCTGTTGGGGGCATCACCATTCTTCCAATCTCCCAAGTTTGTGACCTTGGCATTATCTTTCATTCCTCACTTCCCCTCACCAAATATCCCCAATCAGTTGTCTAATCTTGTTTTTTTCTCCCTCTACATTATCCCTTGCATCTGACTTCTCTCTACTCACATAACTACTGCCATATTTGGGGCTCTTATCATCTCCTGCCTAGGTTACTGCCATCACCTCCTAATTGGTGTTCCTGCCTCAATTCTCTCTCAAGTCCCCATTCCAATCCAGCTTCCCTGCTGAGGCTAAAGGGATTTTGCAAAAGTGAAGGTCTAATGATGTCATTGCCCATGTCTAATAAACTCCAGCAGCTTCCTATTGGCTCTAGGATAAAATGTAAACTCTTCTGTTTGGCTTTTAAAGTCCTGACTCCAATATATCTTTAGAGTCTTATTACATATTACCCTTCTTTCTGCTCTCTATGATCCATACAAACTAAACTTTTTTCTGCTCCTCATTCATGACCCTCCATCCCCTATTTCTATGCCTTTGCATTGATCTTTCCCCATGCCTAGAACACACTACCTTTTCTCCTTCACTTCATTAATTCATGCTAATACTTCCAGGCTCATTTCAGGCACCTTTGACATGAAGCCTTTCCTGATCCTCCTGACTGCTAATGCTCTACTTTCCTAAATACCTTATATTTAACTAGTGTTTACTTTGTATTTATTCTGTATGCAATTATTCCATATACTCACATATGCATGTTATCTCCCTTAATAGACTATAAGTTCATTGAGAATAGGAAATTTATAGGTTTTTTTTTATCTTCCATACCTAGTACAGTTCTTGGTCAATAGTAGGTACTTAATAGTGATACTTAATAAATACTTGTTGATTAATTCTTGCAGTTTGCTTATACCCATAGGCTATCTCTCCATTTCCTTTGGATGGTCCTCAGCTTCTATTCTAGGGTGAATGTGATGCGCAATAGAGTAATAGTGTGGAAAAGATGGATATTTTTTCAGGTAAAAGCTTGGGATCATTACAAGAACTTTATAAACTTCAAACAAAGTAGATACCCATTGACTGGGGAATGCCTAAGCAAATTGTGGCACATGAATGTAATGGAATATTACTGTCATAAGAAAATATGCATATGAAGAACAAAAAAAAGCAAATGGAAATTTATATGACTTGATGCAAAATAAAGAAAGAGGAACAAAGGAAACAACAAACAGAATGATTGTGTTACTATAAATGGAAAGAAAACCAACAACAAAGTTATAAAAATTGAATATTATAAAAATTATAATGACTATGCTTGGCCTCCAAAAAGAGATATCAGAAACTACCTACTCCAGATACTTCCCAGAAATGGAAGTCCATTACTGCATGTGACATCAGACTTTTTCAATACGTTGATTACTTTTATGGAATATTCCTTTCCTCCTTTTGATTCTTTCTTGTAAAGACTGGTCCACTGGGAGAGGGTAGGAGACGAATCTAATGGGAAATGTAAAAGTAAAAGTTCAATAAAGTTATTTATTTTTTTTTTAAAAGAACATTGTAATTTCCCCAAGGAATTTCTGATTGTTCTCTTCTTCTTGCTTCCTTCTGGGTGCATTGGCTATGCTCAGTGTCCTTTTGTTTTCTGTTCTTTTTAAGTGCAAGTATCAAGACTTAAATAGTCAAGTCCCTCTAGCAATAAGTCCACTGATTGGTCATTGGACAAAGATCTTGTATTTAGAGTACTAACAGCTAAATTAGTGTTTTTTATATGGTCTTAAAATTGTGTGAGTACACTCTATTCCCATTTCCACCACTCCTCCACCATCACTACAGAAATGCAAAAAGGGAGCACATGAGACTGAGGGCCATCCTGTATTTTACTTTGTTTCATGAGTTGTGAGCTCCAAAGCATCCTTCACCAAGTAGTCATCCTACTTGCTAAAAGTCTTTTTATCCTTAGCCATTGCCTTGGATAGCAGCCATAGTCTGTTGCAGGGACTATAGTTAGTGCTTTTCCTAAATGGGAGAGCATGCCAAAACCTATACTTCATGGCCATAGCCATTGAGAACCCATTGGCCCTTGGCCCAAGGTTGTTTAAATTTTTTATCAATGACTTGGAAGAAAGTTTATCAAATTTGATAAATGGCAAATGCTTATCAAATTTGTGTTTCAAACAAATACATAAGAGTTAGTTAATGTGTTGGATGACAGAATCAATATATAATTCACCCTCCATCATTTCTCCCCATTTCTATCTTCTACACATGTTTTTAAAATTTGAGTTGTTCAGTGAGTTCGCTGTGCATTCACATCAGTCTCCTTATTCAGCTTACCTCTTTCTTCCTCTTCAACATTATTTCTGTTTGTCTTTAGAATTTTTCACTTGAGACTTTCCCATCCTTTTTGGACTAATTTCCCTTGTAGAATTTTGGGACTTGATATTCTACATATCCTTCCTTTAAATTCTTTGAAATCTGCTCTCCTAAAGTCTTTGGGGGCATGACAGACTATCCCTAGCTTTCTTTTCTTTCCTCTCCTCTGGTATGAATTCTACAATAAAGGGGTCACTTCATCCCAAGGCTCCTGTCATTTATTTTTCAACAATTAGTTTTTCCTTGTTTGTCAGTCAATTCCAGAATAGTAGTTCCCCTTGCCTCTTTCTCTACCTTTTGAAGAATTAAGTGATCCTTACAGCAAAAATAGAGTTTATCACCTCTCAGTTTTGGGGGGAGGAGAGAGACAGACAGAAAGAGCCATAGAGGAAGGTAAAGAGAGAGAGAGAGAGAGAGAGAGAGAGAGAGAAAGACAAAGAGGAAAAGAGAGAGATAGAGACAGAGAGAGCACCAGTATATATGTGAATGTTTGAAATTCTCCATTCATAGTATACGATACCTTGCACAAGACTGGTGATTTGTTTATTGAATTTCTAATTTATTTCTTGCCCCTCTCTATGTTGATTGCAGTATGCTCCTAGGATACTATTCTTTTTCTTTTCATTTTTTGCTAATCTACACCCCAATGGGCTCTATAATGCTCTCCTGCTCTGGTTCTTGGATTTTCTCACATAAGTGCATCTTCTTATTATAGCACACCGATCAATTGACCCATTTGCTTCTTCTATTCCTCTGGAGAAAGGTATGCTTGTTTGTAGATTTATTCCAGCCATGAATCATTTTCTATTAGGGAGACAAACCTGCAATATGCACATGCATGGTTGTTACCTGGCACTGGCAAAAACACAAACATAGCACAGTCTCTGTGAGTCAATGAAAAATTTAGCCTGACCTGTGGAAAAGCACTGGATTTTGAGGCAGAGTACCTGGGTTGAAACCCCACTTCTGATGCTTACTACTTATGTAACACGAAAAAGTCATTTAATCTCCCTTGGCCTTAGTTCCCTCATCTATAAAATGAGGGAACTTCGAACTGTCATCTTGTTTCCTAGATGTCCTCAGAAGTTCCTTCCAGCTTTAGATCTCTGCTCCTATAAGCCTATGTTTATTGAAGGTAAGGTCTTAGTCTTCTAGTAAAGCACCAGTAGAATCAGAAACTTCCCACAGCTGTTGTCTGTACAGGCGTCTCAAGTAGAATCCACTTCCCAATCACCTTATAGTCACTTACGTCTTATGTCCTCTCTTATTAATCAAATTTTAGAGTCCCATCTTGACATTTCACTGCTCCTGTCCTGCTCCCTGAAAGGGCATGATGGAGCAGGGAGTTGAAGTTGTGAGGTTTTTTTTTTCTGTTAGTTTGTTTTAACATGGAAAAATGTAACAGTATTAAAGTCACTGGCACTGAAATCTCAGAATTCAGTGAGCATGATTAAGTATATACAAAAACAATTCAAAAGTCCGTATACTGTCTGGATTACCAGGATGACAGTGGTGCCATTAGTAGAGCTGGGAAGTCAGAAGGAGTATCTGGTTTAAAGGAATAGGATGAATTTCTTTTTGCACATGTTGAACTGCAGGGCTGGTGGGACATCAAAATAGAGATATCTACCACACAGTTAAAATATGGGACTGAAGTTCTGAGTAGAGATTAGGCTGGAGATGAAGGCTTCGGAGACATGAACTTTGAGGTAATAGTTGAAGTCATAGAGTGGATGAGATTGAGTGTATGGGCCATAAATGAGAAGAAGAAACTCAAGATAATTAAAAAGGTAGTAAGAAAGGACCTAGTTGCCCTTAATGAGTTCAAGTCATGAGGCCCAGATGAATAATATTACAGGATTCTGAAAGAAGTGAAAGGTCTGATTACTGAACTACTGTCAGTGAACTTTTAAAGATCATGGGGGAATAGTGCCACAGGACTTGAGAAGGCAGAATGTTCTTAGAGGCTTTTTTTATTTTTTAGAAAAAAAAAAAAGCAAAAAGTTGAATCTTCCAGTGAGCCTAACTTCAATTCCTGGAACAATTCTAAAATTTATTATTAAAGGAATGGCAAGTGAACATCTAGAAATGCTAACTATTGAACATTTTGTGATCACAATATTGTGATTAATGAAGAGCTGATTATGTTAGACTAATCTTGTTTCCTTAAAAGAGTATCTACACTAGTAGATTAGGGGAATACAGTTTACCAGTTAAAGAAAGCATTTGACAAAGTTTCTCAGGTTATTCTTATGGAAGGATAGATGTAGACCATGCAATAGTATGGTTGATTCAAGCAGGAATTAGTTGAATGGTGGGATAAAAAAGCGTTCCCTAAAGGGTCCAAGTCAATTTGGAGAGGATCTCTACTGGAGGACTGGTAGGCTTTATATTTAGACTTGTGATATTTTAATCATGCTCAACAAATTTGCAGATGACACAAAGCTAACACACTGGATGAAAGAGTCAGGGTCCAAAAAAATATGATATAGTATAATGATGGACTGAATCTAATAAGATGAAATTTAATAAGGATAAGTATGAAGACTTAGATTTGGGTTCAGAAAAATCAATATCATAATTATAAGAAAGTTGTCATGAATAGATGGAAGTTTGTATAAAAAATTCTGTTTTAGAATGACATAATTTTTTTATCATTTCATCTTTGACTCTGACTTACAACTGCCATCCTATTTTTTGTCCTTACCATGACCTCCATTTGCTCTCTCCACACCTCTGTTGTTTCTCAGGCCATTACCCCTGCACTGGCTTCACTTGCCTCTCTTCCCTATCTCAATTCCTTCGTGAACCAACTCCACACTATCTTCTACTCTTGAATCTCTTGCCCCCATAGCCAATCTTATCTTGCCAAACCAAAATCTTGGATACTTCCACTATACTTCTCCTTTGTTCCTATTCACATGCTGTTGAATAGAGATAGAGGACATTAAGAATTGTACTGATGGAGTCTACAACAAATTCATTCTTATCTAATCTTAACTGGACCCTCGTGTCAAGGGAATTATTCTATTCCTATTTAATTGGTTCTCTCTCTCACTTTCTATAATAGGGCACCCAAAAAACTGAGACTTTTCACTGAATCCTGCTCCTTCTTTACTCATCCTCATTTTACATCATTCAGACATCTTCTCTGGCTATCTCCTCTTTCACACTGGTCTCAAATGAAAAGGTGACTTCTCTTTGCCAAGGCTGTGATCCAATCCACTTTAGTTTTCTCCAGAAAGTTGCCCCCACTATCTATCTCCTGTTTCTATTTACTGGCTTCTTTCCTTTTGCCTACAAACAAACCCACATTTCTCCCATCCTTAAAAAAAAAACAATGACAACAAAACCTCACTTGATTCTATCATATCCTCTACCTATTGCCCATCTTCTTTCTCTCCTCCCTTTAGTAGCTAAACTCTTGAAAAATTCATCTACTAATTGAAACCTTCACTTCCTCCCTTTTCACTCTAGTCTAAATATGCAATATGACTTCCTGACCTCTTGACCATCATTCAACCAAAATTACCTTCTTCACCATTACCAATGAACTCTTAATCACCAAATCTAATGACCTTTTAAAAGTCTTGATTCTTCTTGACCTCTCCACTGTGTTTGACACTGTTGATCCCTGCCTGGATACTCTCTTTTCTCTTGGTTTTCATCATACTGTTCTTTCCTAGTCCTCCTCCTATCTACTCAACTACTCTTTCTCAGTCTCTTTTGCTGGTTCTTCACCTATGTCATGTCCACCAACCATGGGTATTCTCCAAAACTTTGTCTTGGACCCTCTAGCCTTTTTTATTTCTAATTCCTCTCCATATTGCACTCCAAACTTTTTCTAATATACCCCAATTCTTCATCCTGAAGCCTCCCTACAGCTCTAGAACTCACATATTGGAAGTACCCTCTAATTGGATGGTTCCTTCTGGACCTTCCTTTTAAGAAGGGTGCCTAGGCCAGTTCCATCTTTATTCCTCTCCAGGCTGTACTGTGGACTTTATTCTACTGTTCTCCCCACAGAGGGTACCTTGCCTCCTTCGTCTTTTCAGTTTCCTTTTATATGTTGTTATTTCTCATTAGAATATAAACTTATTTAACACAAGGAGTGTCTTTCTACTCATATTTGTATTCCCAGTGCTTAGCACAGTACCTGGTACATAGCCAACACTTAATAAATGCTTGACTCTATCCCATCCAATTAAGTGATTTTTACCATCTTACATGTTCAATTATCATATCTTAGAAGATGATTCCCAGATTTACACATCTAACTCTAGTCTTTCCTCTAAACTATAGTCCTACAGTATCACCTGTCTTTTGGGCATCCTGAATTGGATTTCTCATAGGTTTCCTTTATTCATGTCCAAAATAGAATTTACTATATTTCTCGCCTCTACCCTCTTCCAACTTCACTATTACCATCAAGGGTAACATCATCCTTCTAGTCACCTAAGCTCATGACCTTGGTGTCATCTTTGACTCTTCACTCTCAATTACCCACATATCCAAACTGTTGGTCAAGTCTTCTCCTCTCTACTTTCACAGTATCTCCCAAATACCTTCCTATCTCTCCACTCATTCATCCACAACTCTAGTTCAAGCCCTCATTGCTTCTTACTGGGCTATTGCAAGAATCTACTCACTGATCTTCCTGTCTCATTTCCCACCACTCCAACCCATCCTTCACTCAGCTACCAAAGTAGTTTTCCTAAATGTAAATCTGACCATGTGACTCTTGTGATTAATGAGCTCTAGTGGTCACCTATTGCCTCCAGGATTGAATATACTCTTCTCTCTTTGACGTTTAAAACTTTTCATAACTTGTATTCTTTCTATCGCTCTAGTCTTCTAATATTTCACTCCATATATTCTATTATCCAGCTTACGTGACCCTTTGTCTTTAGACTCCATGCTTTTGTAATGACTATTCCTCATGCATGGAATGCTCTTTCTCCTCACTTCTACCTCTTAGTTTCCACAGCTTTCTTTAATACTTAATTCTATTGTTGATTTCTGTAGGATGCTTTTCCCAGTTCTCCAACTGCTCGTGACTTCTTCTTTCATATGACTTTGCATCTATAATGTATATATCTCATATGTACCTGGTTATTTACATCTTGTCTCCCCCATTAGAATGTGAGCTCCTTCACAACAAGAACTATTTTTGTCTTTCTTTGTGTCCTCAATGATTAGTGTTGAGACACTTTGTGTCTTACACACAGTAGATGCTTAATAAATGTTTGTTGTGGTGATGGTTGGAATTCTAGGTCACTGTCCATGAACAGTGTGACATGGAAGCCATAAGGGATAATAAGTTCTTAGGCTTCTTCAAGAAAGAATGTCCTATCAAGGAAGTAATAGTCTTATTGTACTCTGTTCCACTAAGAACCCATCCAGATCACTGTGTATGTGCACTTTGGACATTGCATTCTTTTTTTTTTTTTAACATTTTTTGCAACTGTATTTATTTTATTTTTAATTTATGGAATAAAAAATCATTTCCTTAGCATAGTTTAATTTTTTTTTAAAAAAAAGGTGGTTGTACATGAAACTGTAAATCTATTATATACAATTTGCTATTCCTCTATTCCTCTTAAATATAATAAAGCTATCATGTAAATTTCTTTTTTCCCTTTTCCCCCCTCTCCTGCTTTTAGAGATGACTACCATTAGACACAAATATGTATATGTGTAAAATGATTTCATACATACTTCTATTTATCAGTTCTTTCTCTGTATGCAGATAGCATGTTCCTTCATACGTGCTTTGTAGTTAATTTGGGTATTTATAATAGTCAAAATAACTTACTCACTCAAAGTAGTTCTTAAAACAATACTGCTATTCCTGCATGAAATGTTCTCTTGGTTCTGTTCATTTTGCTCTTTGTTATTTTGTGCAAGTCTATCCATGTTATTCTAAGATCACCGAGCTCATAATACAGTACAGAAGTGTTCCATCATAATCATATTATCATCACAATTTGTTCAGCCATTCTAGTGGGACATTGTCTTCTAATAAGGATATTGATAAACTGGAGAGGGTTCGGGGGAGAGTGACCAAGACTGTAAAGTTTCTTGAATTCATGGCATGCAAGGATCAGTTGAAGAAGTCCAGTATACATGACAACTATCTCCAGATATTTGAAAAGCTTTCCTATGGAATAGGGATTAGACTTTTTTTTTTTTTGCTTGATATTGGAGAATAGATCTAGGAGCAATGGGTAGAAGTTTCAGAAAACTAGATTTTAGCTCCATGTTAGGGGAACAAACAAACAAACTTAACAATTGTAGCTATTTCCAAGTATAATGGACTCAGAGGCTAGATCAGGGGTGGAGAACCTGTGGCCTCTAGGCCACGTGTGGCCCTCTAGGTCCTCATCCACTGAATTCATTTGGATTCGATCAAAAAGCCACACTTTGGGTTCAGTAGATGAGGACCTATGGGCCACATGTGTCCTCAAGGCAGCAGCTTCGCCACCCTGGGCTAGATGAACACTTGCTGAGGTTCTCACAGAAGGGGTTCGGGGTCAGGTGGAATTTCAAATACTTAGCCTCTGAAATTCCTTTCAATCCTGAGATTCTATGAAAACAGAAACAGGATGGTGGTTTGAAGTGACCCCTGAGGAAGGAGGAAGAAAGGTCACCTGCTCCTCATGCTTTTCCACTTAATTTGGAAGGAGGAGTGAGAAACAATTGGTTCTTCATAGGAAAGTGTAGCAGGGAACACAATAGCTAGCATTGACGTAGAATTTTAAGGTTTTCAAAGTATTTTACGTGCTGTCATATCTGAGCCTCAAAATAACCCCAGGAGAAAGGTACTATTATTTTCTTCATTTTATGGATGAGGAAGCTGAAGCTGAGGGAACTGTCCAGCTTCTCATAGCTTGTAAGTTATCTGAAGGATATGAACTTGGGTCTTCCTGACTTCAGGTTTAACTCTGTCCATTATTCCATTCACTCATGGATATGACTCATATGGTATCTTATGGGCAAAGACAAGATTCTTATAGAGCAGGGAGGTAGAAGTAACAGGAAGAGGAAAGAAAATGGTTTGGGATAAAGGGACATTTGATCACAGTGGGGTTAGAAGTTCCAAGGGCTCTACGAAAGCATGAATTAGATAGGAAGTAAGGGTGTTAATAGAGACAAATAGGAAGGCCAACAGGATGAACACTCTCTCCTAACTAATTAAGGGGGAAACCTCCACTCCTTCTCTTTATGCCAAACAGTACAACCTGATTTTAAGAAAATTATCTGTGTATAGACCCAGAAAAATTATGTGCCATACACAGTGGCAAGGACTTTGCATCCTTCCACACTTTCATTTCATACCACACTCAGCATTTTTCAGGAACTAGTTCAATGCTCTTTTGAGGCCAGTGGAATACATATATATGCATATTTCTTTATTTTTTTAAGAAACATAAAAATGTGACTTGCAGTTGGGTGTCATTACCCCTACATCTGCTGGTCTCTGTGCAGAGAAGGAATACCATTTCTTGCTATTTTTATCCTGTAAATGAATGACTCATTCTGGACCTTTGGTGTCCTCCTTTTCTAAATAATCTTTTTGTCCTGTATAGTTGCAGAGTATAAATAATTTAAAAAAAAAATCCAAAGCTAGATTCTTTCTGCTCCCTCCCCATGTATGGTTAAAACAAGGCCTCTATCACTACATGTCATATGATGTTTGGGAATAAAACATGTATGTGTGCGTTTTTTAACTCAACAACGTGTGTATCTCATTCTGCAGTAACCATTAGTAGAGTTGAATGCCTGTAGCAAACCAACTGCTCCTGATTATTAAACATAGAATGTGAAAAGCTGAACACATAAAGAGAAGAGCCTTCCTCAAGTTACTCCCGTTGTCAGCAGGGAAAATAAAAATTGTTGTCTGCCTATAGATGCTTGTTTGCTTTACATTATGGTTACACCTCAGAGCTTTGTCTTAGGTAACCAAAGTTGTTTTTTTTTTTCCCCTCTTCTCCAGCAATGACAACTGATTATTTCTGTAAGCAACTACTCTATCCATTATTAAATTGATTATTCAAATCTCATTTAAAAAAAAAAGCCAGATGGCAATTTTCCATTATTTGTTGCTACTGGCAACCACCAACCCCAAACTGAAATATTTCCCATATTTCCTAGTGGCTGAGGAGCCTGCCTCATTTTCCATGCAAAGCAAAGGTAGAGCCCAGTCCTGAAAATGCATCACCAATTACCAAACAGGAACGGCACTATTGATTATTTCAGAACCTGCTTTTCATGGACAAAATAGTTTTTACTTTTGATGACTCTATAATTAACTTATATATTCACATACAGTAACTTTGTCCCCATGTACATTTGGGTGAGCGTCATTGTTGTTGTGGTCTAGTTGTCATGACAGCAAGAAACATGTTTCTACATGTCCAGGAGACTGTCTATTTTAAGACCCTATTAAGTATGCCCTGCTAATGAATCAAAAATAATGACAATCATGGCATGCAATGAGTTTCAAAATCTAAGGAGGTCTGAAATCTAAACACTAGATAATTGCTTTTATTTGTGATAATCATCAAACATTTTTCTCTTACCCTCTGTATAACACACATACACATACACACTGATGGATCTATAATCTCTTTCTTCTCTGAACATTCACATGTCTATATGTGTTTGTAGTTACATACTATTGGTATTTCGGACTATCCTAAAGAATGAAAAGACAGTATATATACATACACATATATGTATAATATACATATATAGGTGTGTGTGTGTGTATATATATATATATATAGTGGAAAGAGTCCTTAATTGGGAGTCAGAAGACCTGAATTTGAATATCAGCTCTGTCCTTTACTGGCTGAATAATGATGAGCAAATATAATTTCCTTTCTCTGGGCCTCAATTTCTTCATCTGTAAAAAGTGGTAAGGTAGGGAGGGTGATCTACTCAATGATTGTTAAGCTCCCTGCCAGCTTTGATTTAGATCATGTAATTCCAGTTTTACTAATGTTTCTTCCCCTCGGAAATCCATTATTTCTCATTTTAATATACTTTTACAGCATTTAAAAAGTTTCCAAGGCATCTTCCTCATAGCAATCCTGGGATGAGGTGTGTAGTTCAAGGTTTATTGTATTTTACAGATCAGAGAACTTGACTAGAAACCTTTTTGTGATTGCCATTTTCATCAAGTCAAGTGTGGGAATCCCTCTCCCGGTAAAGACAATATCACAGACTTAAAATAAACTCTACGTACTATTCCCTGGAGGTTATAGAATTGTCTCTATTCTTCAGGCTCAGTTTATCCCATTGAGAAGAAATAGAATAAAAGATACTTAGTTTTCTTCTTTATGGGAGGATGGGGATCCCACAATCAAATACTGTTTTCCTAAAGGCCTTCAGAACATCTTGGCAAATAGCAAATTGTGAACAGATGCAAGCTTAAGCAGATAGCCATGCCTTTCACAGTAGGTAGTCCCATTCCTTGGACTTACAACAGCACCCCATTGTAGTGGGAAGGTAGAAAGTTTTTCTTGGGAATATGAACTCCATTAGATTCCACCAACTTGGAAAGTCTTTTGAGTATGGGCCCAGTATGTCTGCTGTCCAAGGACCAAACCTAGCTGAGTTTGGAAAGATTCATCCCTAGGTTGGTCCTGGGGTGATGCATTTTTCAACTACAGCAGCTCTAGAGGTCCACTTACAAGTCCTAGCAGGATGTATTTGGCATCAGTGGAGGGAGTGGTCATACAATGAAATCATGGATCCTTGAGATTTTGGGAGGTTCCCTGATTTATGGTTCATTGGCTTGACAGAGGCAGCCTGGCAGCACAGAAGTAAAAGGTTAGAGTTGGAGTCAGGAAGATATGAATTTAAATCCTACTTTAGACACTTACTATGTGACATTGAACTAGCCACTTAATCTCTGTGGGTCTTTGTTTCCTTCTCTGAAAAATGAGGATAATAATAACATGTACCTCATCAGGTTGTTGTGAAGATTAGATGAGATACAATATCTAAAGCACTTTGCCAAACTTAAAGTACTATATAAATGCTAGAAGTTATTTGTACTTAGTTTCTTGTAGGTTGATAAATTCAGCCGAAGAAGATACAGCTCCTTTCCTTAAAACATAGAGTCATAAGTAGTGATTTTAATACCAGGACAGATAATTCAGTTAGACATCAGGGCAGTGAGCAGATCTCAGAGAGCAACCTCAGGACCCCTGTTGGGCTTCCCACTTCAATTTGAGAGACCTCATTCAGGAGAGCCAGAGGTTTCAAGAAGCTCTGGGGGAGTAGAGAGGGAGAAGGCCAGGGCCTTAGAAACAAAAAGGTTGGGACCATTTTAAGCAATCATCTGTTCTAAGTACAAGTGCTGTCAGTGCCCTCTAAATAAACCTGGAGGAAAGTCTTGGCTGCCTCACTGTTCTTAGGACTTTGCCTATAGGAGAGCTCTGTGAAGATTTGCTCTACTATGTGACTGTTCTCTTTGCATGGCCTATTATCTACTGCACCCCCCCCCCCACCTCTCTCACCCTCCCCCCAACCTCATGCCTAACTTCCTTAAGAGCTCAGCTCAAATATTACTTTCTACATGAAACCTTTTTCGGATCCTCCCAGCTATGAATATTAAACTACCCCCCTCCAAAAAAAATTAATATGTGTTTATTTTGTATAAACTTTTGCACCATTATCTCCTTTGATAAAATGAAAACTCCATGAGGGCAGAGATAGTTTCTTTTTTGGTCTCCATATCCTCCACAGTGTTTGACACACAGTAGACACATAATAAATGCTTATTGATTGATTGATTGTGTAGTAGGAGTTAGAGTAGATAAGAGGGCTGAATGAATATGGTCAGAGAAACATTTTGTATAGTCAATGTCTTCCTTCCTTTTTAGAGAATTCCCCAACATCCAGAGCAGCTGCAAATATCCACCTACAAATTGAATCTCCAGCACATTCTTTTTTATAAAAATTAAATGCCTCTTTATTGTCAAGAAGCACTTCCCAGTTTAAAGACTGTTTACATATTGTTAACCACAAATACACTTTAGTTCCATAATTCAGAGAATCTATTATGGCAATTTTAAGAAACAAAATATTAACATATAAATGCTGTAATGGTAGAAACGTGCTAGCATACATGTTAGGTTTCTAATCAAACATTGCAAAAATGCATTAATCAGTATTTCATAGTTCATTACAGTCTGACTAATTTTGAAATCCCTCATGTAAATTGATTAAATGTCTTCTGCATTCAGATAAATGGGCTTTTGTTTTAAGCAACCTTTACTGAGAAGACCACATTTTCATCATGGAATTCTTGCAGTTTTTGGATTGTTGAGTTTGCAGGAAATTCTAACTGCCCACCCTCCCCACCCTTTTTACATTTTTGCAATCAAGTCAATAAGTCAATTAGCATATTGAGCACCTACTCCATGTTCACCACTGTGCTTAGTACTAAGGAAAATGATAGAGAAGAATAGTAGATAGTCCCTGCACTCTTGGGGCATATAATCTTTTTGGAAAGAAATTACTTAGACTCATGAAACAGCTAAGAGCAAGACAGTGCTATGTGAACAAAATGCTTGATACTTTGGTCCAGGTACTAAGTACTGAAGAAGTTCAGAGGAGGAGGAGTATAGCCAGGGAAAACTTCATGAAGAAGATGGAACTTGAGCCAGATCTTTAAGGAAGGCAGGATTTGAATAGATGGAGAACAAGGAGAAGAATATTGAAGGCCTTGGCAATAAACAGCATTGGTAAAGATAGGGAAGTAAGATTTAGCATACTATGTATGGGGACAATGAGAATCTTGGCCTGATGGGCGTGGCAGTGCAGTTTTAGGGAGAAATGCAAGGTAGGCTGAGATCAGCTGACAGAAGTCTTTGAATGGTAGAAAGTGGAGATTGATCTGGAAGTGGTAGGATATAGTCTTTAGATCTTCTCAAGCAGTTAATGACATACAAAAATTCCCAAAAGAAGATTAAGCTGGCAGCTAAATGCAGGTCAGGCTGGAAAGGTTAGAAACTGGAGTTGGTTGCTACCAAGTCATTCATTATGGCAATACTAGTGTGAGGTGATGAGGGAATGAAATATCATGGTGACCAGGGGATAGAAATAGAAGAGGGGATCTGAGACATTTCAAAACAAGGAACTAAAGAACTTGGCAGCAAATTTGATTTTAGGGATAAAGGGAAAGAAACAAATATTATACTAAGGTTTATATCTTAGGAGGTTGACTGGAAGGATGGTTGTATCATCACCCAAAATGAGGGAATTGGGAGAAATAGAAGAGGAAGATGAGAAGTTCTGTTATGGAAGAGTTGAGTTTGAGATGACCAACAAATGGAGCTCTCCTCTAAGCCACAGTGCTGAAAGGCACCTATATGCCTCCTCAACCCTACCTCAAAGCTCAGCTATTGCGACACCTTTTACATGTAGCTTGTCTTGATCTCCATAGCTGCTAGTGTTCCCCCTCTAAGCCTAAAGTGATCTTGTATTTGTTTACATTTTGTGTCTACTCAGATCAGTAGACATAGGAGAACATGGTATAGTGACTAGAGAGCCTTCCTAGGAGAAAGAGAGATGTGAGTTTAAATCCTGCCTTTTGCACATACTGCTGTCTGACTACACTTAATCTCAGAGGTCTCCAGGTAGCTTTCTAAGGTTATAAATTGCAGAGCAGGTGTTGATCTACACTGGTAGAGGGAGTTTCTTAATGAGGAATTCCATAAGCCAATGAAATCACAGGTTCAATTAAAAATGTGTACATATTGTTTCAACTGAGAGAATTTATCTATCAGCCTTCTAAAGTCAGGGATTACCATATTTTTATCTAGTTTTACCCATAGTGCTATAAAGTAGGCACTTAATATAAGTTTAAACATTGTTTGGTGGTCAGGGATGTAAATATAGAGAAGTGTTGGTTAAAGAATTAATAATCAAAGTGTAGACATGGCTTGATGTCTGGAGTTGGGAGATAAAAGAGGACGGAATGATGATTTCAAGAAGAGACTTAGGCAAATGGTCACCTCTATGATGTATTGTCAACTCTGATCAGTCAGGAGAAAAGCCTCCAAATTATCATTCAAATGCAAGAATGAGGATCACAGGTCTGGAGCTGGATGAGACTTTGAAGGCCACTGAGTCCAACCCTGTCCCTTTACAAATGAGGAAAATGAGACCCTGAAAGGTTAAATCACTTGTTCAGGGCCGCACAGCTAGTAAGTGTTTATCTGTTACACTACATGACTCCCTTAAAGAATGTGGCCTTGGATTTTAACCCACATTTTTTTTTTTGCAGGAGAATATAACCCCAGGCATTTCTGGTGCAGTGTGTGCCTGGGGCTATTAAGAGACCAGTTTATCTACTGAAGTCCCAAGTTCTGAGGTTTAGTTATCTAGGGCCCAAGAGAAGTGTTCTAACAAAAGACTATCAAATACCTGCTTTTTGGACTTATATGGACTCAGTCTCATTTTTATTTAGTGCAATTGATAGACTGTGATGGTGAACATGGGAGGCAATGTGGTGCAATGCAAAGAAATGTGAACTTGAAGTTCTAGGACCCAAGTTTGAATCCCTGTTCTGCCACTTATTTTCTTTATGACCTTCAGCAAGTTGTTCAAACTCTCTGGACTTCAGTTTCCTTATCTGTAAAAAGATGGGGGTTGGACTAGATGACCTAAGACTCTTCCAACTCTAAAACTATGATGCTAAGGAATCCTACAAGAACAGGGGTGGCACAGAGAAAGAGAACTGGGCCTGGAATCAGGAACACCTAGCTTCAAATCTGACCCTAGATACTTACTAATTATGTGATCCTGGGTAAGTCACTTAACTGCTATTTGCCTCAGTTTTCTGAGGGATAAAATAGCACCTATATCCCAGGGTTGTTGTGAGTTATCAAACAAGATAATAATTGAAAAGCACATAGAAAAATATCTGGCATATAGTAAGTATTATATAAATGTTATTATTATTACTATTAGTCTTAAATATATTTCCACAGCTGTGACAAATTTGGACAGTTAAGAATAGATTCATAGTTAGGAAAATCCCAGGTCAAGACAGGTTTACACTAACTAGTTGTGTAAATGGGCAAGTCACTGAACCTCTCAGTTCCCTAGGATCTAGACAACTCTATAAAGACTCTAAGTTGAAGACAATTTAAGGATTTCCTTACACTGATGAAATCATTAATTTCAGTTTTCACATCTGTAAAAAGGGTCAAATCAGGGGAAAATCAATCATTTAGTTTTAAAATGGACAATTTTATGATAAATTTCTTGATTGAGATCACTGATATCTTCAACTGGTTAGTAGAGGGGTCATGAGTTATAATAAAAACAGTTGCACACTTGAGATGAGTAGAATTGGGTCTGGGACCTGCCTCTGCAATTTACCTGCTGTGTAATGCTTAGCCAATCACTCTACTTTTATGAGCCTCAGTTGTTTCATCTATGCATCAACACTTCTCATTAATACAGACACTCTTGCCAATTATGCTGATTACAACATATTTGTAACTTATCCTTCTATGCCATTCTTACTCATGTTATCCTATAGATCTTCATAGAGGAGCTAACCAAGTGCTCAAAGCTTTCTCAAGGTCTTTGGACGTTCCATATGCACAAGTGCTAAACTCGGGCTTTTCATATCTGTTATTCCCGGGGAGCTCACCTCTTTTTCAGAGCTCGTATTTTTGGAATATCTTTCATGCCTCTTTCATCCCTCTAGATATCATTGGTACTACACTAAATCTTGTTTGCATTTATCGTGTATCTCTCCATTATTCTCTGAGTCATTTGCAACTTTGATTTTTTGAATTAAGGAATTAGATCTTAGATTAAGATCTGAAAGAGACATCTAGTTCAATGGTCTCATTTTATATCTAAGGAAACTGAAGCCAAAGAAATTAAGCAACTTGCCCAAAGTCGCATAAATAGTAAATAAAAAGTTGGGATTTGAATCCAAAACCTGTAATACTCAATATAAAACTCTTTTCATTGTAGCACACTGTGATATTTTATTATTTCCAGCAGTATAGCAACAATAAAAGGGAAGGAGAGAAGGAAACAAGCATCACTAGAAGAATACTGGTATTTAAAAAGTAGGCTGTTATATAAATGAGAATGTTGAGGTCCAGTGTGCTCTCTTCCTTCAATTTTAGGCCTAACTCCTTGGTGCACAACTTAATAGAATGCCCATCTATTTTTACATAAATTATTGATGTCTTTTGTTTTTGCATCACTTTCATTTTCAGCCTATCCAGTATCAGCAAGAGATACATCCCTTGTAACAAGAAACAAAAAATAAAAATGAATTTCAGCAAATTTAAATAACACACCAGCAAGTCTGATGTAGTATTCCACACTTACAGTCCCCCACATCTGAAAAGAAGGAAGGGAGATACAGTTTCTCCTCTATTCCTTAGTAAATCTTTCAGTCAGTCATTCAACAAATATTTATTAAGCCTTGTGTTCCAGGCTCTGTGGTAAGTACTGGGAATATAAATACAAGCAGAAAGAAAGGAAGACTCTGCCCATATGGAGATTACACTGTAATGGGAGTAATACAATAAGTAAAGGAAACTAATGGGGGGGGGTGTTGAGTTGGGGGTGGCAAGAGGGTGGTGGTCTTGAAGATTAAAATACCCAGTGCAGGAAGCTTGGTAGAGATAGTCTAGAGAGTCAGGAGTGCATCCTCAAGAGGGCTAAGCTTGGTCATTTTAATTACACAGCATTATGTTTGCATTATTTTCTTATTTTTACCATTTACTTTTTTGTGGTTGCCTGTATATATTGTGTGCCTGGCTCTACTTCACATTGTATCAGTTTGATATAGGTCTTCCTAAGCTTCTCTGTATTCTTCATATTTACTGTTTCTTATAACATTTTTGTGCACCATAATTTGTTTATTATTTCCCCAGTCAATGGGCATCTGCTTTGTTGCATTTTTGGACTGCCAATTTATGCCATAGTTTGAACAACAGGCATTTTTCATCCATTTGTTTTTTCCTGCATGAATTGTTAGGCCAGTTTCATTTGAATGACCACATTCTCATTAAGGAGGTTTGTAGTATTCTTGGGTTCATCACAGTCAGATCAGTGCCATTTGCAAAAAGGAGCACCTGGAGAACTTTACCATCTAGCACTTTTTGATTTTAACTATGCATAGGTCATCCTCCATCACTGTGGTAAATAGTTTTGGCAATTGTATCTCCCATTGTTATGCTTTTATACCTATCTTAATATTCATCACCAGAGGATCATTGAACAATTGTCTGTATGTGTTGAGGAATTTTGTAAGATATTAACATATGTAGGGGAGAAGACTTGTTAGAGAAGAATTTCTTATTTTTTATGATAATAAACAATAAACATAGTTGTATCTTATAGTTTCCACATCTATCAATGTGACCACAAAATGCAGTTTGTTACAGGAGATCATTGGTGTAAAATAATACTGTAAAAACAATTCTGAAAGCCTTAATAATTCCACTCAATACCATGATTCCAGAGGACCATGGTGAAGAATGCTAACCACTTCCTGACAAAAGGGCAATGGAATATACACATATATGTGTATCTATATATACACATATAACATATATATGTGTATATATGTACTATGTCTGTATTGTGCATGCATATGTATATGCCTGTGTATATATGTGTATATATGCATATAAATATGCAGATAACATATACTTGTATACATATATGAATTGATATATACATGTGCATATCTGTACATGTATATACACATATATAAACATGATTTTGGACATGGTCAATATGGGGATTTGTTTTGTTTGACTGTACATATTTGTTACAAGGGTTTTGTTTTACTTTTTTTCTCAATGGAGAAAAAATGGGGAGGCAGAAAAAATGCTTAATAATTGAAATAATTTAATTTAGAAAATAAAATTATTTGTGAAATCCTGTCCATTTTGTGACCCCTTCTCATATCTTCTTCAAAGACAATATATAGAACTATTGTTGATGTGGTAACATATATGCATACAATAACACATTAACATGTGTGTATCCATACCTGTTAACATATGTTAGAACATGCCTGTATATTTGACCTATGTGTGTCATTCTCATTAAGATTTTATAAAGATAAGAAGTAGATTGTGGAATCATGTTACTGATGTCTTCTTGAGCATCTTTTTTTTTTTTAATCCCTGAGTCTCACCCATTTACTTATTCATTCGACATTCAGGGACCATTGATTAAGCACATGATATAAAGCGTGGCAGGTAGGTGGCCCAGTAGATAGAGTGCTGAACCTGGAGTCAGGAGGACCAGGGTTCAAATGCAGCCTCAAACACTTATTAGCTGCATGACCCTGGGCAAAGCATTTAACCCTGTTTGCCTCAGCTTCCTCATCTGTCAAATGAGCTGGAGAAGGAAATGGCAAATTGTCTTTGCCTAGAAAACCCCCAAACAGGATCGTGAAGAATTGGACATGACTGAAACAACCGAATAATAAAAACAAGGCATGTGCTATTCTTGTTTTAAGTGCTGAAGATAAAAAGACAAAAATAGAACAACCCCTTCCCTCAGGGGGATTACATTCTGTTGGGATTTGTTTGGCCTCTTCCTTTTTTTCAAATACCTTAAAAATTAATGTCAGTGCTTTTGAAATTTTGTCATCCTCATCACAGATTTTCTTTGTCTCATCTTGGTCTGGTTCATCTAGTGTTATCAACTTCAATTTCTTAAGTACCATTTGTATTTCTTTATATAGTAAAATTGGGATTTAGATATTAGATCTAAATGTGGTTAATTCTATTTGTAATAATTATCACAATAGATTACTACAGAAACATTTCATCTACTTGTTGTCTTCTAAGCATCATCTGTAAGTACTCTTAGATATAAATTTAGTTGAGTCTCACCCAAGCTTCCTGAAGTAATTTCCTTCTGTTTGCTATTTTTAGTTAATATTCATCATCATAATATTTTGCAAATGAATTTATATTATAGAGTTATTTTTGGTTTTCATATCTCTCTATTTGGCAAGGGAGTTGTGTTTTCTGCATTTTTTTGTCTTCATCACTGTAGTGATTACTTTGCACCTTTTAAGCTTCTAAAGGAAATTACGATAATCAGTGTCAATCTCTCTTGCTTCATCGGTTTCCCATATCTAATCATCAGTAGTTTTTTTGAATAGGTCAGGATTAAGCTGTTATAATTGCTTGTAATATCTTCTCAACATCTTTATCTGTTCTTATAATTTATTGTTGATATTACTCAAGTTAGTCTATGATCTGATTATGCACAGATTCTAAAGTGACTCCCTCATTTATAACCAGTTGTTCCCTGTCAATTAAAATTCAATCACTTTCACTTTTTATGATGTTCAGTGCTTGTCATCCTCAGGGTCTTCTAGCTCACTTCTTGAAGAAGATATTTATAATATATAGTACAAACAAAAAGCTTCTGAAGAATCTACATACCTCTGACCCTTTTCATTTATTAATTTCAAATTGTATTTTCTGACTTTTTTTTATTCTCCCTTATGTCCATCTTTGCACTGAAATCACTGAGTGTGTATTTACCTTGGTTTGCTAAGTCTGGTCAAATCTTTCATAGACTCTTTCTCAGCAAAAAATATTGGAGCATAAACTTGACTTATTTTCACTGGTCTTTTTTTCTCATCTTTACCATTGTGAAGGTGACATGAATAATTGTCCTGTGAAAGGATGCATCTTGTTTCTTTTGGGGACACATGAAATTATCTTGACCGAATTTGCCTCTCCAAAGAAAACCTGACCTTAAAGAGCTATATAAATGCTAACTCTTCTCTTCTATTTAGCAACAACTTTTTTTTTTTTTTACAACTTCTGGCTTCATTAATATCAATAACATCAATGTTGAAATGATTCATTTACACTAATACTAGATCAATTTGTGGGGTTTTGGATGATGTCTCATATTTAGAGTACCAACAATTATATAAATGTTTATATATACATATATAAATGTTTATGTATATATATGTACATATACATATATATGTATATGTATATATATATAGCCTAAAAATCGAGTTTCCATACCTTGACTCTTTCATAAGGAATGTCAAAAAGACCAACGTTCCATAGGCCATAGGTCATAGCACTGAAAGTATCCTTGAAGTAAGCTAAATTATTTTAGTATAATTTTTATTTCTCTTTTGAGCCTATTGGTGAGCAGAGCAAAGAGTGCACAGGGAAATGGGAAATTCATTTTAAGCTTGGCCTTTTCACTACCAACCTCTGTGTCCATGGACAAACTACTCTACCTTACTGGATCCCATTTGTAAACTGATGACCAGGCTATGTCCTGTGTTATCTCCTAAGGGTATAGTGATGGGCAATCCATAACTATATGTAAAATACTTTAAGTCTTTTGGCCAGTAGACATTATATAAGTCCAAGGAATTGTTATCTGATTCACCATCCAGGGGAAAATGTGAAATACTGACTTTTTAAACAGCACCCTGAATTTGTTTTTAACGAAACTCTTTCCACTAAGTATGATGCATTACTTCTGTGTTTAAAATATGGATAAGTCCAGGAGGTCAATTCTCTCCTCTCTAGATCTCTGTCTCTGTCTCTCTCTCTCCTTTTCTCTCCATCTCCCCCACTTTCTTTCCTTTCCTCCTCCCCTTCTCTTCATCCCTATGTTTAACATTTCACTTAACCTACTTCTCTTTTTATCTTTGGAAAGTTCTAGCATCATTTTGAGTCCTTCCATGATGATTGGCCCCCTCAGCAGAAAGTGTGACTTTCCAGTTATGTTTCAATATTGATCATCAATATCACCAAACTTGCCTGAACTCACACTTGATTATTTAATGTTTCACTTAGACCTCCCTGAGTGCTTGTTTCCTTTCCAGAGAGTCCCCTTTTAGAGGCATTGTGGTATAGTTAAGAGTCCTGCACTTAAAGTCAAGAGAGACCTGAATTATAATCTGACATCTGACACTTACTAGCTATTCAGACAAATCATTGAAGCTGTATGAGTCCCCAGCTTTTATTGCCAAGATGAACATATTCCTGCACTCCCTACTTCAAAGTATTGTTGTAAGTCCATAAACGTTGCTGTGTAGTCCATAAACAGCTATAGAAACATGAGTTATCCTTATTCCACAGTCAGTTGACATGAATTGGATATGAGAGTTGATTTCCAGTGGGTACTATGGTAAGCCATCATTTATTGTAGAAAGAGCATATTGCAAGGTATTAATATTGTTTGGGGGAAATTCAGATTACCATTGTTCCTGGAAAAGTAGAGAGTATTCCATAGATACCCTTGCCCCCACTCACCCTGTCACCTTGGATTTGTTAGATTAGGTTCTCTAGACCGACTTTTGCTCAGAACACTCTTTTCTATGTGATTGGTGGCTTGATTCTTCTTTTGTTTCTATGAAGACTATGTTTTTGATGTAACCTCCCCACATGCACACACATACACACATATACACACATACACGCACGCACACACACAGTCACACGCATAGTTATTTTCATGCTTATATCCCTCCCCTTAGAATGTGAGCTCCTTGAGAATAGGATATGTGCCTTTACCTTTCTTTGGATCCTCAGAACTTGGCAAAGGACCTGACACGCAGTAACTTAACCTTCACTATGGTTACAGTACAACTTGGATTTTTTAAACAAGGACTACTCTGTGAGAAACATTTCTTTCATCCATTCTTTTCTACCCTATTCTCTCTGGGTTCCTGGTTCATGCTCATAATACCACTGTTTTAGCCTCCTAATAGGTCTTCTCATCAGCAATTTCTCCTCCTACCAATTTCATAGAGCTATTGAAAACATTTTCTTATGCCTATTTCATGTTACTCTTCTGTTGAACAATTTTCACTGCCTCCCAATTGCTAGCCTATCAAAATTCAGACCAGTCTTCCTGGCAACCAGAGCCCTCTCCAGTGTGGTGCCATCCCACCTTTGTAGCCTTAGCTCTCTTCCATTCTTTCTATCATGCTGCTCTACTAGACTGTTCTTTTCCCTGATCATGCCCTTTGTTTTCCCATCTCTGTACCTTAGCCTAGTCTATTTCTGACTATCTTAAGTGCCCACCATACCTCTCTTCACTGGTTGACTTTTTATCCAGAGAAGCAGCATGATATAGCAGACAGAGTATTGAAACTGAAGTTAGGCAAAGATGGGTTCAAATTCTGTTTTTGACACTCACTAGCTGTGTGACAACAGATAAGTCCTTTAACCTTTCCTGGCCTCAGTTTCTTCATCTATAAAATAGGGTTAATTATAACATCTACTTCACAGGTTTGTTGTGAGGATGAACTGAGACAATGTATTTTGCATTTTACAAATCTAATAAAACTATATAAATGAAAGGTATTGTTATTAAAACTTACCTCAAATGCCACTTCTTCTATGAAGACTTCCTTGATCTCCCCAGGTAATGACATTTTTCTCATCAGACCTAGCTTTATTTCTTTATTTTTCATATATATATATATGTATGTATACATATGTATGTATATATATATATACACATACACACACAGACAAACACATATGCATATATATATATATTTTAATAATGTAACATAAAGAAATGCAGGTATCTATATTTATGCCTTATCCCTCTACTGAATTGATTGTAAACTCCAGGAGGACAGGGATTCTGTATTAAACTTTGTACCTACTGCTTACATTCCATATGTACTTAATAATGGTTTGTTGATTGAATTGTTGGTAAGTTGATTGAGACAAAAAGACTTTCTTAGGACTTTAGATGGCTTGGAGAGGTCAGCTCTGCCAGTAATAAGAAGTCTCTGACATTTGTTCCGTGTGGCTTAAGGGTAGATGAACTACAGACATCTTTGAGTCAAGCCTTAACTTACCCAGAAATATAGACAAATGGAGTTTATTTTTTAGAGTTAATTAATTGCCTTCTTAGTTGATCTTTTTTCTCAGAGCAGTTTGCACCATGCAGTCCTGTTCGACTGCTTGACCGAATAGCAGAAGTAAACTGACCTAGTATTCTATGAACCAGCTAAGCCATTGGTTTCCCCGGAAACAGGAACCACACAAAAATATCTCTTTCCCTCTTCCTAGAAACCTAATGTTGGAAGCAACCTTAGAGAGCATCTAGCCCACAATCCTACCTATCTAAGATTTTTTTCTACAATATCTCTGAAGGGAAATAAATCCATCTTCTACTTGAATGCTTGGGACAAAAAACTCACTACCTCATAAGACAGATTATTTTATTTTTGGACAGCTTTTATTGGTAAGATATTCTTCAATGTGTTGCATTAAAGTCTGCCTTCCCATAACTTCAATTCAGTTGTCCTAATAGTGGATAGAGTGCAGGACCTGGAGTCAGAAACACCCGAGTTCAAATTCTGCCTTAGACACTTATTAGCTGTGTGGTGCTAGGCAACTTACATAACCTCTCTGTCAACCTCAGTTTCCTCACCTGTAAAATGAAGATAAAAATAGCACCTGCATCATAGGGTTATTTTGAGGATCGAATGAGATAGCATATATGAAGTTCTATGCAAACTATTAAGTGTTATATAAATGGTAGTAGCTATTATTTTTATTATTGAGGCAGCTAGGTGGCACAGTGGATAGAGCGCCAGGCCTGGAGTTGAGAAGACCTTAGTTCAAATCTGGCCTCAGATACTTACTAGCTGTGTGACCCTGTTTACCCCAGTTTCTTCATCTGTAAAATGAACCGGAGAGGAAAATGGCAAATGACTCCAATACTTTTGCCAAGAAAACTCTAAATGGGGTCACAAAGAGTCAGACGTGACTGAAACAACTGAACAGTAATTATTATTATTGGCTAGAAAGATGCTAATCTCTCTTCCATGTGACTGTCCTTCAGTAATTGGAAGACAGCTGTCATACCCTCCATAAAGCCTTCTCTTCTTCAACCTAAACAGTTTTCTAAACTGATCTTCAAATAGCATGGTTTTTAGACTCCATAATATATCTTCTTCACTCTTTTGGTTCTTTTTGGTGTAGGGCCTTATAGATAGTGAGGGAAGTGGTCCTGAGCTCCTCAGCCTGTAGTTACAGAAGGTGATAACTCAGATCTTTTAATACCTATATGGCCCTGGGTTACTCACTTAAGTTCTCTGAGCCTCTGTTATTCACCTGTAAAATGAGGGAGTTGGGCTAGATGGTCCAGTGACCATCAAGATAATAATGAATAATAATAATAACTAATATTAATGTAGAACTTGAAGATTTTGTAAACCACTATACAAATTTTGTCTCATTTAATCCTCACATCAATCCTATAAGGTTGGTGCTTCATTTTATGGAAGAGGAAACAAAGGCAGAAAAAAGTTAGGAGACTTAGCCAAGACCATACAGCTAGTGAATGTCTGAGGTAAGATTTGAATTCAGGTCTTCCTGATTCTAAGTCCTGCACTCTATTCACTGTACCACCGAGCTGCCTTTACTCTGTTGTAGGAATGGAACTCTATTCTTATTGGCCTACTCAAAATAAATGAACCCAATGTCATCAAAAAGTTGCAACCAAATGAAAAGATGAATAAGGGAGCAGGAAGAATTATTTTCATTGTGTGTCCATAGGCCACAAGAAACATCATTTCACGGGATATGCCTGTCTTTCCTTACAGTGTTCATGAAGAACATAAGCACATAGAATGCCATGAAAATAATTGTAGCCTAGGCATCGAAGTCTACTGCAAGGGATAAAGCAACAGAGAAATGATCAGAAGAGCTCAAAGCACTGTTCTAAATGAAGTCAACATATGCCTTTGCTAATCAGCATATGATATTTGATTCAATGTGAAGATGGACACAGAGGAAAAAGGTGAATATTGCATTGGACTCTCTGGTTTCGTATGAAGAAATGTTTAAAAAGGCCAGAGACTCAGACTAATTACTCAGAAGCTTCTGGCACATACAATCCATCCCAAATGCTTTCTTAGAGAAAAGATTTGGAAGGTGTGTGGCCATGGTGAGCGCTGAGCAACATCACAGAGAAGGAAATTGATTCTTTCTTAACAGATAGGAAATGACTAGTTACTGAGGGGAGAGCCATTTTTGAATCAACCATCTGTGTACAGCTAGCTCATCAACCGGTTAGAGTAAAGATTAAAATCAATACCAAACTAAAAGAAAGATGAAACAATACTGCACAAAAACATAACAGGCCCAACCCAGCCTATTTTTTAAAAGATATTTACTCCAAAATATTTGAAATGTACAAAAGTAAAGATATTGACTCCGATTATTACCATTTCTTAGAGAAGATTTGCTAATGCAAAAGAGTTGCCACAATGGCAAAACTAAAAGAACCTAGAAGCTGCCTCGGATACTAAGTGTTTGGTTTTCTTGCCATTCAGAAAGACATGGCAGCCAAGGACAATGCTGATTTAACAAGCAGGCATGTTTCCAAAACATCATAACAGGAAATGATAGAATATGAGTTGCATTGCCTTAGGAAAAAAAAAAAGCAGTAGGAGTCAAAACACTTGGCATAGCCCCTGCTAAGCCACTTTCTCTCAAGAGTATTTAGAGATGATAGTGGAAAGAAGACAACAAATAGGTATGAAACGGCATAGATCTGCTGGCATTTTTATAGCTGTCTATCTTTATTGGCAGTAACAGTGGAACCACTACATTTGTGTTCTGATATGTTCTGATTTCATATACCCATATGCTATGAGAGGAAACTGAAGTAGCATTAGCAGATAGAGCAGCTGCGTCTGCCCAGATACAAAAAGAAAAAAATCTATGCTGGAGGTAAAGTAATTTCAAAGGTATCCAGGGATTGATGCCCAAGGTATCACAAACAGAGGGATCAGAAAACTCATAAACAATACTTTCATCAAAAAATGGTGACTAAGAAGAGATAATAGCTATTGACTCATATACCCATTATCTTACATCTATATAGGTCATGTAACAATGTATTTGGGGAAAAATTAAAATTTAGGAGATATGAAAAGACATTGGTGAAATAGACTCCCGAGGAATGATGATGAATGAAACACAAATCCTTCCTCTCCATAGGGAGGTGGTGGACCATAGGTACAGAAAGAAGTACACACTGTCAGATGTGGGAAACTTGTTTGCTTTGCATAACTCATCTTCTCTGTTACAAAGGATGGCTCTGTGGCCGAGGTTGGAGTAAGAGGTCAAATAAGTATCAATAAAATAGTTATTTAAAATTTTAGAAAGTAAAAATATAAACAGCAGTTTTGCCTGCAGTATATTTCCTATGTTAACCTGAATATCCACGGCATATAAGACATCATCATCATCATCATCATTATCATTATCATCATCATCATCAACGATGTAACTTGTTTATGCAAATATACCAAGGGTTTTCTTGTTAAGAACATAAGAAGGAAAAAGGAAGGTTTTTTTTAAATACAATTTTGATTTTTTTCCAATTGTATGTAAAGATAGTTTCCAACATTCATTTTTTATAAGATTTTGAGTTCCAAATTTTTCTCCCTCCTTCCCTCCTTTCCCCTTCCCCAAGATAGCAAGAAATCTGATATAGGTCATGTATATGTAATTATGTTAAAAATATTTCCACATTAGTAATGTTGTGAAAGAAGAGACAGAACAAAAGGGAAAAAACTATGAAAAAAAGTGAAAATAGTATGCTTCATTCTGCATTCAGACTCCATAGGCTTTCGCAGGTTGTAGATAGCATTTTCCATCTTTAGTTCTTTGGAATTGTCTTGAGTCATTGCATTTCTGAGAAGAGCTAGTCTATCATAGTTGATCATTGCAATAATGTTGCTGTTATTGTGTACAATGTTTTCCTGGTTCTGCTCACTCGGGAAGGCTTTCAAAGACAACTTTCGACAGAAGGCTACATTTTCAAAGTTGTGTTTGTGACTCTCACAATTAAAAGGCCTCTAAAATAGTTGTTGGTTTTAAAGTACTTAATATAACAAAACACAGCCTTGAAAGCTCCCTCCAAATAGTCTCTCCCACATATATGTGGATCATGACAGATGTCACCATAGAAATAACATTCAAAGGTCCCCTGAATATCAGCATTGGTCAAGGTGTAAGGTATAAATAAAGACAGACACTCAATTAAAATATTTTCTATATTCATTGATGATGTCAATCAATCAGCAAATAACCAACAAATATTTGTTAAGCATGTGCCAAATATGTGCTCGGCCCAAGGGGTATAAAGCCAAAAAAAAATAAATGAAATAAACCTTACTTTCAACAGCCTGCATTGAGGCCAAATGAAAGAGGAATTTCCCATTTATGATGAGCTTCTGTAGCTGATCCTGTTTTCTGCATGCTATTACACAGATTGTTTTTAGCCTTCTCAGTGGGATCCATGGTCATTTGAAAGAAATTTGCCTAGCCATCTCCACTGGAAAAATAAAATGAAAGAAAAACTAATATTGCCTAGATTACAATGTGAAAGGCATTCTATTTGTTTATCTATCTATCTATCTATCTATCTATCTATCTATCTATCTATCTATCTATCT
>NW_020954564.1:23177846-23182646 GCF_900497805.2 Vombatus ursinus
TCTATCTATCTATCTATCTATCTATCTATCTATCTATCTATCTATCTTTTTTCTTTCTATCTATCTGTCTAACTAGCTCACTAATTATCTATTTGGAATTAGAAGTGAAAAGGAGTAGGAGACTGAGCTCCATCATATCTGAGAAAGCATGCAGGTCTATCACTGATCCTAAGTTGCTTGATGCTGCAAAAACCTACCTTTTCTTTTTTTAAACCCCACCCCCATCTAGCAAACAAGTCATGTAACAACCCAATCTCAAAAGACTCAAAATTGCAGATAAAGGCAAAGCACAAGGAGAATATAAATATATTAGTGTCATAGATTTAGAATTAGAAAGGATCTTAGAAGCCATTCTGTCCAATTTCTTCACTTTACAGGTAAAGAAACTGAGGCTCAGAGAGAGAAAATGAAGTGGCCAAAGTGACACAGATAGTTAAGTAGAAGAGCTGGGATTTAAGCCCTGGGTTTTCTGACTTAAAGCCAGCATTCTTTCCCTTACATCATGCTTCCCCTCTGTTCTCTATTACTAACCAACCACAGCTTGAACATCAGATGTGGAAATAATCACTAAGGATATGTGTGACCAGAAAAGGAATTAGCCTAATGATGTAATGAGAGTAAAGGGTAATATATGGAGAGCCTAAGTCTCCCAATGGAATCTACAAAATATTAAAAGAACCAGAGTGTAGCATTTGGAGTTGACCTACTTTTAAAAGGACCAATGAGATGACATGGATGAATATTCCACAAAACAAGAAGGCATATGGTGGACACCTATGGAGAGCATATTCACACCAATAAAATAAAAAAAAATCAACATAACGCTGAGGACTGATTTCTTGGGACTAGACTGGAGATATCCTTCCCTCTAGGTTGACATTGATCCATTAATCACTACTCTTTGGGTCTAGTCACTTAACCAGTCTAGAATCCACCCAATCATTACCTATTCTATATCCCTCTACTTTGTCTTCCAGGTTACCATGAGACATTATCACATGCTTTGCTGGAACCCAGGTATATCACTATTCAGACATTTCTCTGATCTCTGAATCTGTTTAACTCCGTCAAAAAGGAAGTCTCTGGTATGGCCTGTGGTTGATGAAGCCATGCTGGCTCTTAGTGATCACTGCTTCCCTTTCTAAATGCTAACAAACCATCCCTTCAAAAACACATTTTTGGAGCTTTTCCAGGAATTGAAGCCAAACTCACCAACCTGTAATTTAAAGAATCTTCCCTCTAACTTTTTGTAAAAAAGAAGACCACTGTTGGCTCTGTCTTTTTTATAGCGCTTCTTTCCTTCTTCATGATGGATGCTTTGCCATCATATCCATGGAAGTCTGGATAGAAGTTTAGCTTTGTACTTTCTCTATAGAAAGATAAAATGTTAATTGAATGAAATGAGATTAGAAGGGGGCACTTTGGTTCTACTTCAGAGAACACACTATTTTAAAGGGTTTATGCATTTTAGTAGTGTATATGCAAATGCATTCTGCTAAGTACAAAGGAGTCTTAGATAACCACTAAGTAGATCTAGCCTAACCTGGGAGTGGGATCACTCTCCAGCTTTTAAAGTAATTTTATGTTCTTATGTATTTTTCATCTCCTTTTTAATTCAGACTTTTCTCTCCTTACATTGTCCAAATTTGGAAGGGTTTGTTAAATTTTCTGAATTCAGATTTGACCTTAGCTACTTACTGGCTGTATGACCCTGGTGAGTCACTTCCCCAGTTTGCCTCAGTTTCCTCCTGTGTTAAATGGGCTGGAGAAGGAATTGGCAAACCACTCCAATATCTCTGCCAAGAAAACCCCAAACAGGGTCACAAAGAATCTGATACAATTGAAAAACTACTGAACAACAACAATGACTGTCAGAGATTGTTTCCCCATGGTTTTGCCCATTTCCATCCTATATTCCCCCAAGTCTGCATTTCTCCCAGTCCTTTAAGAAGTAATACTAGCTCCACAAAAGAAACAGCCATGAAAGAGACCCTGGGCCCAGGGGGTACTGGACTAGGAGTGTTCTACAGGTTAGGGGGAGAGCAGAAGGGAGACTGGTGATTGCATAGGTCCTGGCATGAGAGAATGGGAAGCTGACCAACCTCAGCCACTGGTCATTCCCAGAGTCTCCAGAAAGAGTCTGATGTATTTCAGAATTTTTAATGATAAGGAAATTAAAAAGAGAATACATTGCTGATTGGAATCTCCTCTGAGCATCATATTCTCCATATGTTGACCTGTGGTCTTCACTGAAAAGGCAGCACAGGGATCATTTGGGGGCTCTGGTGACATTTAGGATACCTTTAAAGTTACAGTATTTGTATAACCAGCCCCACCCCCCCCCAACAAATGGCAAACTCAGCCACCATTACATTGAAGAAGAGTCTTCAAGGCACTATTCACAGGCACGTGAGGGTCTTTGTTAGAATCAGGCATATAATTCAGTTGTTTTGGGGAAAAACACTGTTGCTTATTAGTGTATGATACAACAAGGGGGAGGAACTGAGGGAGGGATAGCAAAACAATATGACATTTTTAAAAAGACTCCATAATGACAAAGTAGTTTGCAAATATTCCATTTATGGCCTCCCCTACTCTTTCCAGGATGGATAAGAGAGGTTAGACTGGAATAATTTTTGTGGTACAGTGGAAAGAGCACTGGCTGTGGAGTAAGAGGATCTGGATTCAAACTTCACTTTTGATGCTTATTAGTGATATGATCTTGGATAAATCACAACCTTTCTGGACCTCAATTTTCTCATCTTTAAAATGGGAGTTGGACTTGATGATTTTTGAAGTCTCTTCTTGTTCTATGTGGATGATTCTCTTTGGAGAAAAAAGAGAGTGGCTCCTCCTCCCAATTGCCTCTGGTTCACAGGATGATAGATTTAGAATTGAAAGGGACCTTAGAGGTCACTGAGTCCAAATCTCTCATTTTACAGTTGAGGAAATTGAAGCCCAGAGAGGTTAAGTGTTTTGCCCAGGTTACACAGCTAATAGGTATCTAAGACAAGATTCAAACCCAAGTATCCATAACTCTAAATCTAGTGCTCTATCCAAGGTAGTTTCCTTTGCATATTTTCCCCTACAATCTGAGAGCTTCTGAATTGCTCATTCTTTTTGGGGGGGCTTTGCCCCACTTTGGAAATATCATTACTGGTTTCCACTCAGTCATCCAACTGCCCTTATTAATAATTTTCTTTAGAGCTATTCCTAACAGAGCATCTTGATGAGGCAGTGTCATGTTGGAACCTGCTGATCCAGAGAACCAGAATCTATTTTCCCCACCTGAAAATGAGTCTAAATAATTTAAAGGAAGCCAAAGTACCTAAATATTACACAATAGACTTAGAGACTCTGAAAAATCTATTATTATCTACCTGCTAAATAAATATGTTTTTAAGAAATCGTCTAAAGCTTTATTTATAGGAGGGACCCAAATGACTTGGAAGGAACCTACTTAAGAATCTGTTAGCTCTTGAAGCTTTTGCCGAGTTTCACAAAATACTTTATAGTTCTTTGATTTAATAATGTTGTGAGAAAAGGCAGCCTGACAATGCACATCTCAAGACAGAATGTGGACAGTCTCCCTCCTTCCAGAAGATCAAGATATGGATTCTGCTGGAATTTGCATTCAATCTAAAGGATGTTTGTTGTATAAATACCATTACCTAGATCTGGTTACTAGGTGTTAGTGTGTATTTGGGGACTGGGATTGAGTGTGGGAAGAGAGGGATACAGAAGTCTCAGCCCCTGCTCCAGGCAGCTTACAATCTAATTGGAAAGCCAAGATGTACATACACTATCATGTGAGAGGAAATGTGATACAGGACCCAGGTATTTGGAATCAGAGGACTTAAATATAAATCTCAGATTTCCTACTTACTTCCTACATGACCTGCAGCAAGTCATTTTACATGTCTAGGCTTTGGTTTTCTTATTTGTAAATTCAAGGAGTTAGACTGGATGCTCTCCAGGTCCTTTCCAGTTCTAAAGCCTACGAAACATGAAACAATTAGAGAACAATAAAAAGCAGTATAAAATCAAGTGCCAACACATGCAGACATCAGTACAAGATAGATGGGGAAAGGCAGAGGGGGCAGAGAACTACATGGGCCAAGTGATTTTGGAAGGCTCCTGAGAAAATGTGGAATTTGAAGTAGATCTTGAAGGATGGCCAGTAGTAGAGAGAGTAGAACACTGAGGGGAGGGAGAGTGTCAACAAAGGTGAGAAAATTGTAATGGAAATGGCTCATTCACAGGATGGTCAATAGGACAGCCTGGATAGATCAGAGATTTATTGGGGAGGCAAAGAGGAAAGATTGAAAGAGGAAAGAAAGGTAGGGTGGGACCAGATTATGGAGGATCTTAAATGCCAGGCTAAAGATTAATTTTTTTTGTTTAGATAAATATGCAGTTTATGTGCTCCATTTCTGATTGACTGAGGGGTTGAGTGTCATAGACTCATAGGTTTAAAGCTGCAGAAAATTGTACAGTTATCCCTTCCACATTGCAGAGGTTAGGGGTTCCATGCCCCCAAAATCTGGAAAATCCATGTAAAATTTTTTGGCCCTCCCTTTGTACCAGAGAAGAAGTCTGAGTTATTATGGTATTAAAACATTAAAATATTGGTATTATATAACACTACAAATATATTTTATTCATTTCTGACAGAAAAAAATTAGAAACTCAGAAATGCAATGTGGAAGGGATAACTGTACAATTTTCTGCAGCTTTAAACCTATGATTCTATGACACTCAACCCCTCAGTCAATCAGAAATGGGGCATTTAATTTCTTA
>NW_020954564.1:23182656-23184795 GCF_900497805.2 Vombatus ursinus
GACAACCTGCGATGTTGAAACTGTGATGGGGAAAGTCATGATATGGAAGGGATAACTGTATAGATTTAGAGTTGGAAGGGACTTTAGAGGTCATCTAGTCCATACCTTCCCCCTCTTTTTAATACCAAAAGGAAATGGAAAGAAATGACTTTCCCAAGATCACATTAATAGCAAGTGGTAGAGGAAGATTTGAACCCAGTTTCTCTGACTCTAAAAAGAGAACTTTTTCCATTGTATATTATACAATCTGACATTGTTTTATCTAATTAGAATTAGGGGAGAGAAGCTGGAAATGAGGTAGTAGCTTATAAGTCAAGAGACTTCATTGGAATGCCAAAGAATTACCAAAAGAAAAGAGTTTCAGTTATTCTCCATGTTTCCTTTTGATGGATAAAGTGATCCTATGACTAACAGCTTGGAGGACTGGTTCTCCTTATTGCCCTCTTTTATTATTTTTTTCTTGATGCATAATAGATAAAATGACAATCTTTGAGACAAGTTGGCCTAGCTCTTGTCCTTTGTCATGCCCACTAAGCAAATGTTTTGCCCTTGGGAGATGCTAGCAAAGTGGAGAACCTTCTGCAGCTGAGTTCCAGCTTCCATATACCCACATATTGCAAAGTATTTTAATATATTTTATATTTATATTTTATAGCATTGTATATATATATATATGTATATATATGTGTATATATATATATATATAAATATTTTTTGCAAAAAAAAAATCTTCCCCCTCCCAACTCAGAGAGTCCAAGGTGTGGGGAATATCTCTGATTTAGTCTTGTCACAAATGGTTTACCCATTACCTCTGCATCCAACAACTTTAAATTTAAATTACGCAGATATTTATTTGGGGGCCTACTATATTCAATAATACCATATTCACCTAATAAATATTTGTGGAATTGAATTAAATTGAGTGTGCATTGAGAAATTGAAGGAGTGTTAATTACTCTTGGAGTCATAAGATTCATATTTGATTGAGTCCCAACTAACTTTTGCTAATGGTTAATTCTCAGGTAAGTCACTTAGTTAAACACCTTTTTAAACCTCAGTATCCTCATCAGTAAAATGGGGAAATAACAGTTATTGAGTATATGGGGTCATTGTGAGGAACTTCTAGGAAATCCTAAAGCACTTGGTAAGTGTAATCATTCTTCTTATTAGTCTTATGAAGCACCATAGCAGAAATTCTGAGAAAAGCCTTACAGAGAGACTTTAGTCAGTTTACTGTCTGAAGAGTGAGGTAGAGATCTGGGATACAGTTTAGAGAGGAAAGAGGAAAACAAGAAGCAGAAGATGAAATGACTAGGGATTAGAACAAAGGAGGGCAGAGAAAAGCATGGGGTGGGTCAGGGAAGGTTTAGACTGACTTCAAAGGGGACCTTGAGGGATCTAGAAGCAGCTGGAGCAAAGTGCATAGAGCATTGGACTGAGAATCATTTGACCTCTTTTTAAGCCTCAGTTTCAGAGAGAGAGGCTGATACTTTGCATAGCTCTGCCTCACTTAAATCCAATTCATGGCAAGTCAAGACATCGCCCTCGTGATATCATTGGCCCTCTTCCAGTATAAAGGACCCACAACAACAACAATAACAACCTCATGGAAATTATGTGAGCACCTTATTAGGAGCAGGACTGCTGTATGGGATCAGATGGAAGAATGTACAGAAAACACTTTACAAACCTATGATGCTATTCAAAAGTTAGCTTTTGTTATTGTTGTTAACCAGTGGGGCTTCATCCCTTGGCCTTTGGTCCTTGTGCTCCCTCTAGTTGCTGCATGAACGGTGTATTCCTGAGCCTAGGCAGAGCCGGGGAACTACCTCCACGTCTATGGAATTAATGTTGGGGAATTGTGGGGGGGGGGGGACAGAGAGAAAGACAGGGAGAGAGAGAGAGAGAGAAAGGGAAGGAGAGAGAGAGGGGAGAGAGAGAGAGAGAGAGAAAGACAGAGAGAGAGAGAGAGAAAGACAGAGAGAGAGAGAGAAAGAGAGAGAGAGAGAGAAAGGGAAGGAGAGAGAAAGACAGAGAGAGAAAGAGAGAGAAAGACAGAGAGAGAGAGAGAAAGAGAGAGAGAGAGAAAGACAGACAGAGAGAGAGAGAGAAAGACAGGGAGAGAGAGAGAGAGAGAGA
>NW_020954564.1:23184895-23186600 GCF_900497805.2 Vombatus ursinus
GAGAGAGAGAGAAAGGGAAGGAGAGAGAAAGAGAGAGAGAGAGAGAGGAGAATGGAGGGAGGGAGGGAGAGGGAGGAGGGGAGGGAGGAAAGGAGACAGGGAGGGAGGGAGGGAGAAAGAGAGAAGGAGGGAGGGAGAGAGAAAGAGAGGGAGAAAGGTGGGAAGAAAGGAAGAGAAAAAACAAGAGAAGAAGAGAGAGGCATGAAGTTGTTTTCTTTTAGTAAAATTACCTGTAAAGGAACAAATATGGAAATAATGTAGTTAAGCAACAATAGGAGATGAGGATAAGAGGGAGTTGAAATGTCCTCCCTGGGGAGCTTTGAGTGTTGGATGGCTTGCCATAGGTGTCCAATCTGAAGAGAATTGTCTAAGACATCATGTAGTTTAATTAAGCAAAACTTAGCCTGTGTCTACACGCACAACTGGTTTGATTGAATTCAGTAAAACACACACACACACACACACCAGTTTAACTCACAAAAGGAGCTCCTGGTTTTGTTTATTGGTTTGTTTGTTTTACAAAAAACCAAATAATTATCTTACCTGAACTGTTTCTTCACCTGGCTTCTTAGCTGGTATAGACCCAACCTTCATCTTTTGCTACAGAACCTTTAGTGTTAGAACCAGAAGAAACATTAAAAATTTTCTTGTCCAACCCCTCCATTTTACTGAGGGTTTAACTGGGGTCCAGAGAAGGGAACAGAGGGACTTATCTGAGTTCTGTGACAAGTTAATGGCAGAGTGAGAACTGGAACAGTGGACTTTCTCCATTACTTGGCCATAGCTCTTCTAAGAACGTGGTAGAGCTTGATCAGTTTCCAATCACTTACATTAGACATGGATTAATTTAGGGTTGGGAGGCTACTTCATTTTATTTTTGTATTATATAGTACCCTGCACACAGTAGGCACTTTTTTAAATTGAAAGAAGGAAGGACTCACGTCCTTCAAAGGGATCCCTGCTTTGACACTTAAACATAATAGTTGTGTGACCATTGGCATATCACTGAAACTCTCTGAGTATCAATTTCTTTATCTGTAAAACAGATGTATTAATTTGTTCACTATTGCCCTTGCTGGTCTTTGTGATGAAATAATTTGTGAGGCTTAAAGTCCTACAGAAATGTATTATTATTGTGTATTTTTTAAAGTTTCCATTAAATTCAGGCTTCATTTTTGCATTTTTCTTGAGAATCTGCAGAGACACAGTTTGTGCTAATCTGTAAGCTCTTGGTGACCCAGCTATCAGCTCTGCTGTATTTCATTTTTGTTAAGCATCCAAAATTGATGGGAAAAAAGGATGCTTGCTTTTCACATCATTTTAGTTGCAAGGAGGGGCCTGAAACTTACCTCCTCAATTTGGCCTCATGAAGTCAGATACTTTTTCTCCCTTCCGTGGCCAGCTGAGTGCCCCCAGCTATCAGGTGCTTCATGTCTCAGTTCCAGCTTGCTTTTTTAGGCTTTCTTTCTACTTTTCCTACAATTTGAAACTACCCTCCTCAAAAGCAATTTGTAGCAGTCCTCTACATCTCTCAGCTCCTTTTCCCAATTCCCTTGACAACTTGAATCCAAGGATCTTGCTTTTCTTTCTCATTATATGTTGTGTTTTATAAATGTTCATGCTGTAGGTAGCCCATACCATTTAACCCATGGGGAGGGGTGTGTGTGTGTGTGTGTGTGTGTGTGTGTGTGTGTGTGTGTGTGTG
>NW_020954564.1:23186610-23188583 GCF_900497805.2 Vombatus ursinus
TGTGTGTGTGTGTGTGTGTGTGTGTGTGTGTGTGTGTGTGTGTGTGTAACATCAGCAGCTGGGCTGGAAGGGAGAAAGTGCCTCTTTTTTTGTGGAGAGCTTTGTGTGTTAGTGAGTTGCTTGAAAAGAGTTGGCCAGACCTGGGATCCAAGCTGGTAACATTCAAAGTGGGGACTGCTAACTTGGGAAACTATTCATCCTAACGGACAAATTCAGAGACGCAGAAATCCCATCCCTTTAATTGAATTTGCTGTAAATGCAGCAGACAGGCTCCCAGGCCTGCTTGGAATCTCCGGGAAGACCCAGAGAACCCATGCATGATTTCCGGTCACATTTTGGGCTGGAGAGAATGAAATCACATGCTACAGGATTAGGAAAGATGAACAACATTTTTTTTTTTTTTTGCAATGTTCTCTCTGCTTATCCTTCTATTGTCGTTTTACTTTATTGCTGGTGATTTCTACTTTTGACTTGCTAATGGGAATGTATTTTTTCTCTGTATTGCCATTACCTCTTCCTGCTACTTTCCAGGTCACTAATTTTTCTGCTTAGAGTTCATTCTGTTTAGACTGATATGCTGTCTCTTTTAATGAGGTTATTTCTGGGTTATTAGCCTTCCTGTTATATGATACCTTATGTGAAGGGCCTAATTGATGTAAATCAAACATAGCTTGCAGAGGAAAATCAAAGGAGCCTCCCAGATATTTGGTGGGTCCCTGTGTAAATCTGGATTTCTCTATTTTAACTGACTTTTTAGAGAAGAGGTTCCATGTTCCATCTAATAACACAGATCCATCCTTTTGTAGTCATAAAGGAACAGATTCAAAGAGGTGGAAATTGAAGGAGTGCATTGGCATTTGGGTTTGCTGAATAAGCTTTAGACAGAAATTAGACTGAAAACTATTTAGTAGGAGGGGTCTAATTTGTACAGTTCAATAACCTCACCAGCTTCTTTTTATGAAGGCATCTCACAGACGCTATTAAGCTTTAGGTTAATTTTTACAGATATTTTCTGGCTGTACTTAATGAATGAGGATTTAAATTGCAGGAAGAGGAAGGCTTTCCTTGCTAACTCTCATCAGGCAGCATCTCTATCCTTCTGCTGGAGAGTGATTCTTGTGGTGATTTCCACAGTCAGAGGGGTCCTGTCTCTGTTCAAAGAGACTGCTGCCTCCTTGCTTCGCTAGGCTCATGGACCAGAGCATGGATCACAGGAGATTCTGCCAAGCAGGAAGGTGATTTTCCTTTCTAGAGAAAGAAAAAACACGCACCGAATGCTCTTTTTCCTGAAGATCTTGTTCAGTCATAGACTCCTTGACCTTTAGACAGGAATAGCTCCTCCCTAGAAAAGGTAATATTAGGATAGAGGTGCTAAGGGGGGGTATACAGGAAAATGTTCCATTGAGTAGGACCCCAGAAACCTCACTTTGTAGGACTTGAGTAGGAAGAAGAGCTTGGGTCACCAGTGAAGTGGCACAGACTAAAAGGCTAGTTGCCTTTAGGGAAACCAAATTTCGATTACAGTCCCATCTCCCAGGGCACTCCAGACATTAGTTGAGTGATTAGTTGAGTTGATACTCCAGTATCAGTTGAGTGGCCCATTGCTTTAGTGATGCCATGCAAAATCATTAACCCCCAGAACTCCCATCTTCTGTAGCACTAGACTCATTTTCTTGGGCACTGGAAAACCTACTGCAGTAAAGTCGTCTCACAGGAGTATTGAGAGTACCAAGTAGTGTGTCTGTGATAATTTTCTTTCTTTTTTTTCTTTCACTTCTTTCTTTTCTTTTCCCTTCCCTTTTCCTCTCCTCCTCTCATCTCTTTTCATCTCTTCTCTCTTCCCTTTGCATTCCCCTTCCTTCTTTTTCCTTTCCCTTTTCTTTTTTCCTTCCTCCTTCCTTCCTTCTTTCCTTCCTTCCTTCCTTCCTTTCTTTCTTTCTTTCTTTCTTTCTTTCTTTCTTTCTTTCTTTCTT
>NW_020954564.1:23188683-23253683 GCF_900497805.2 Vombatus ursinus
CTTCCTGTCTTTCTTTCTTCCCACCTATCCCTCCCTCCCTTCCTTCTTTCCCTTTTCTTCCTTTCTTTTCTTTCTTTTTTCTCTTTTCTTCCTTCCTTCCTTCCTTCTTCCCCTCCCTCCCTCCCTTCCATTCTTCTTTACTTCCTTTTTCCTTCTTTCTCTTCTTTTTTTGGGAGGCATACTGGATGTCTCTCTCTCTTTTTTTTTTTTTTGCCTAGGCTACACTTGTGACCTACGCAAGTTTGCCTCTCCTAAGGCAATCTAGTGACCCTCTCCTCTTAATGATTTCCATATTGATATGAGACTTTGTATGGACACCCAATTAGCTTTTTAACCCTATTGCCGCTCAGAACTTCCAAGATCAAGTGATGTACCAGCCTCAACTTCCCTCAGTAGGTATTACAGGCACATGCCACCATGCTCAGCTGGGATACTTTTCCTGATATTACCTCTGGACAGAGTAGGTTTGGAAAGGGCCTACAAACAATGTCACTAAAAACAATAGTCAAAGCCAGAGCACCAACTCAGAATTCTTTCACCAGAAGCAAAAATAGTTAGGAAGAGGGTGTGGCAGGGCAGAGGGCAGTCCAACAGGGCCCAGGTGTTTAGCAGTCATGCAGAAAACAGACCATGTGTATAGTCACATAAAGAGAGGGTGAGGCTCTTTCCCCAGAAGGTCCAACCCCTGTGTCCTCATGGAGGAGATTGAGGGAAAGCATAGGCATTGTGGCAATAGTATACTGAGGTGGTGGCCTGGACCTGGTCCAAACAGTAGCCTGTATCACACAATGCAGGTCAGCAGAGTACTGTAAGACACAAAGCATCTTGATGGTAATCTCTAAATGACAACAGGAAGAAAACTCCCATCTTCCATGTCAGTGCCCTAGGGAAGAGATCTGATTTTCCTGTTCTCATTACAGATCTGGTAAAAGCATCAGCTTTGCTTCTTAGACTTATTTACTTACCCAGTCAGGGAAAGCTAGTCCTCATCATAACTGTGAAGTCTGTGGATTTTGTTTTGGGGTTCCAGCCTCCCTGATGTGGGCTGTGCCTTTTCTTTTGCTTTGGTAATTCTCTTTTCCAAGATCCCTAAGGCCTTATGCTCTATAGCCACCCTACCCCTCAGTTACCAATCAAAAGTTCCTATTGAAATTGTTTTTATATGTAACTGAGGAAAAATAAAATACTAAATTAAAAAAATGAAAAAAGTTCTTATTGAACACTCCATTCACAATAAAGATCCTGAGAAGAATATAGCTTTTCTCATTTTTAAAGGGATCCAAGTTAAAGTTTAAATAAAATGACAGTGGAAATTTTGGAATCAACCAGCATGAATAAGAGTATTTAAGGAAAATATTGAGCTCTCCCCAGGATCTCATGTTCCTGAGACTATGCAGGTGATATAATCATAGTCTACCTTTTCCTGCCTTTTGTACCCAGTAGGGTTAAGCATTGGCTATGGGGGCTGTGGAAAGAAAGAAATTATTGTTAGGGGAGAAGGAAGTTGAGGGGAAAGGAGAGGAAGACCATGTGACACATAAAAGGTGGCTGAGACAATATGGCCTAGTGAATATAGAGATCCTTATTACTAGCTATGTGACCCAGGGCAAGTCCCTTAGCTTCTTTGTATCTCACTTTCTTCCTAGGTTAAAATGAAAGGACCTGTTAAAAGGAGTTCTTAAAATGAATTCAAGGATACTTCTATCTCTAAATCTATGATCCTATGAGAGAAAGAAAAGTGTGGTACCTAGAGGGAAGAGCCTTCCAGATAACCCTCTCACATCCAATAAGTTCTCATTAGCATCTTATTTCCAATCTGATCAGCTGTGGTTCTAGTCCATTTTTTTGTGACCTGGTGCAAATCTGAAATGACTTTGCTACAAGTATTCACTAAGGGCCTACTATCTGCCGCATCCTGAACTAGAGTACACTGACTAGGCAAAGGGTATAGGAGAAAGAACAACAGAAATACAAGGACCCTTGCCCCCAATTTCGAACCTAACTGGGTAAATTCCATAGAAAGTTATAGAAAAGGAGATCAGCTGAGAGCTGGAGAAGTCAGGAACAGCTTCATGAGGGACAGGAGAACAGGGGAATACTAAGCTAAGTCTTGAAAGATGAGTAGGATAGATAAGAGGGAAACTAGAGGGTATTCTGAGAAGTGAGGGGGAAAGACCTTTATGAGCAGATGTGCAGAGGTAGAAATAAGAATTTGTGTGGGATGAATAGTGAGTATATTGCCCTCACTTTGAGTAGAGTATGTATGCTGATGAGTAGTAGGAAGTGGGCTTTCCTTTTTTTTTTTTCCTTTGCAATCATGTAAAACATTTCCATATTAGTCATTTTGTACAAGAAGACTTGAATAAAAGAAAAAAGAATGAAAGTACAAAAGTAAAAAATAGCATTCTTCAGTCTGTATTCAAACTATCAGTTCTTTCTCTGGAGGCGGATAGTATGCTTCATCATTAGTCCTTTGGGATTTTCTTGGATCATTGTACTGCTGAGAATAGCTAAGTCGTTCACAGTTCTTCATCGAACGATATTGTTACTGTGTACAATGTTCTCATGGTTCTGCTCACTTCGTTTTGCATCAGTTCATGTAAATTTTTCCAGGTTTTTCTAAAATCATCCTGTTTGTCATTTGTTATAGTACAATAATATTCCGTCATCATCATATACCATAGCTTGTTTAACCATTCCCCAATTGATGGGCATCCCTTTGATTGAAATAGGTATTTTTTAAAAACAAATTTTATTTGTGCCTTTTGTTTTTATGTCATCTTCAGTTCCCAATGTATCCTACTCTATCTCCCTCCCAGAAATCCATTTCTTATGACAAATATGATGTTATCTACAGAGGAGATGCTGGAGACTTGCTTCTGGGAGACTACAGAACTGGAATGTGCCTGGACATCCTGTATTGGCTTGGTACATGTTAGGGAATAGCTTCTTTCCCCGCAATCTTTATGGTCAGAGCTGAGGAGACCTTTAAAATGACTGGACTGGACAATGATGAAGTTTTTCACATCATTGAATTATAAAGGCCAATCAGCCAATAAACATGTATTAAGCATCTGTCAAGCCTACTAAGCACTAAGACGATACAAAAAATATCCAATGGCAGTCCCTGCCCTCAAGGAGCTCACAGTCTAATGGAGGAGACAATATGCAAATAACTATGTACAAATAAGGTGTATACAGGATAAATTGGAAATAATCAACAGAGGGAAGGTATTAGAATTAAGGGGAATTTAGAAAGTCTTCCTTTAGAAGAAGGGATTTTAGCTGGGACTTAAGCCAGGGAAACCAGGAGATGGACCCCTTGACTCACAGCCATGACACCATGTTGTAAGAGGGGAGAATTTTAGAGTCTCCTTCCTCCTATACTGCCATATGGCCCTGGGAAATCAGCCTAGGGTTTTGGTCTTTTCATTCATTATTTTCCATTCTAGGCCCAGAGAGTGTGTTGTAGGGGATACTCTAAGAACAGCACCCTCTCAGTACAGGTTCAATGTTGGGATGAAATGAGACACCTGCAAGACACTGAACATCGAACAAAGGAGGTTTCCTTTGCTCTGACATAGTAAAACTATGTAAGGATAGAATGGCACTAGCTTCTTTGGATGCTGTCCTCCATGTGTCTGGCCAGCAAATCATCACAGTATGAAGACTCCCAGTATCAGGAGCCCACTGGGTCTGAGAGGTACAAACTCTGCATACTTGGGGCTTTTTATGTCTCTAGATTTGGGAGTTGTATTAGGGGATCTGGAGCCAATTAGTCTGTGGTGGGGGAGGAAGCTATATCAGGAAAGCTAGGGTGTAAAGAAGTTGTGTCAAGAAAATGTAGGTTCCATCACAAAGTGGAATCTCTGATCTCAATCAAACATTTATTAAATACCGACTATGTGCCAGGCACTGTGCTAAGTGCTGGGAATACAAAAAGAGGCAAAATACAGTCCTTGACCTCAAGGAGCTTACAAGCTAATGGGAGAGACAACATACAAACAAATACACACACACACACACACACACACACAGAGCAAGCTATATATAGGATAAATAGGAAATAGTTATAAGAGGGAAAGCATTGGAATTAAGAGGGGTTAGCAAAGACTTCTTATAGAAGGTGCAATTTTAGTTGGGACTTAAATGAAGCCAGGGAGATCAGTAATTGGGGAAGAAGAGGGAGAGCATTCCAGGCATGGGGGACAGCCAGAGAAAATGCCAAGAGCTAAGAGAGATTGAGTGTCTTATTTGTGGACAGCCAGAAGGCCAGTGAATTGAAGAGGACTTGTTGAGGAATAAGGTATAAGAAGACTGTAAAGGTAGGAGGGATATAGCTTATGTAGGGCTTTGAATGCCAAACAGCATTTTATATTTGCTCCTGGACACAATAAGAAGCATTGAACTTCCTTGAGGGGGAGAGGCAGTGACATTATCAGACCTGCATTTTAGGAAAATCACTTTAGTGGCTTAATGGAATGGAGAATGGATTGGAGTGGGGAGAGACTTGAAGCAGGCACACTCCCTCAGACTGTTGCAATAGTTCAGGTGTGGGGTGATAAGGCCCGCAATAAAGTGGTAGAAATGTCAGAAGAGAGAAAGGGGGCTTTTCAAGAGATGTTGCAAAGGTGAAATGGGCAAGCCTGGGCAACAGCTTGGATGTGGGGGATGAGAGATAGTGAGGAGTCCAGGATGACTTCTATCTTGTGAACCCGAGGAACCTGAAGAGATGGTGTTGTCCCTACGGTAACAGGAAAGGTAGGAGAGAGGGAGGATTTAGGGGGAAGGATAATGAGTACTGTTGTGTACTTATTGAGTTTAAGATCTCTACTGAATATCCAGTTCAAGATGTCTGATCCAGGACTGTGGGCTCTGGGGATAGGAGAGTCTAGGAATCCTGGCCAGTTGTTGGAACCAGACCAGCAGGAAGAGAAAGGGTCAGGGATGCCGGCTGATGATGCTGGCTTTGGACATGAACTTCATGACACCAGCAGAACAGCCTTAACAGATCTGCACTGTGAGTCTAATTACTGCCCCTGCTCCCCCTAGACTGAGGTGGCATCAGGAGTGTTATGCCCACAAGGTGTTTGGGAAAATGTGTGTATGTTTGTTCTTGCTGTACCTTTGCCAAATCCCTTTGTGAAAACTACTCTGATATTCAGTGGTTAAATGAAACTTGGGTCCTAGTCCCTGGGTCACTATAATGGGGGCAAGTCAGCCAGGAAGGGCCTGAGATGATGCCAGAGAAGAGAAATTCACCAAGACCCTCAGGATGCCAAAGAACCTTATGGGGTAAAATGTCACAGGCCCAATCCTGAGAGAATGGGGCCAGAAGCAACCAAGTTACACTCAGAACAAAAAGAGCGGGAAAATAAGGTCTGGTGTGATGTGCAATGTCCTTCTCCTAGGTCCTGATTTTTGCAAAGATGCAGGAAGAGGTGCCTTCTCATGAAAGGACATGACTTTATAGATAATATGTAAGGTCTCAGTGACAGACCAGATCCAAGTCTTAAATGAGGGTGAGGAGTTTTGGGGGCAGCATGAAACAAGCAGTGAGGAGAGAGTCAAAAGACCAAGATTTGTCCTTTCCTACCTGTGTGATCTTGGACAAGTCACAGCTTCTCTGGGCCACTATTTCTTCCCCTGTAAAATCAGGGAGTCAGTCTAGGTCAGAGGTTCTTAACTTTTTTTTGTGTTATAGACTCTTCTTGGCAGTCTAGTGAAGCCTATGCACCCCCTCAGAATAATGCATGGAATAAAACATATAGGATTGCAAAGGAGATCAATTATAATGAAATATAGTTATCAAAATACATATTTTTTAAAGTTCAAGTACTCTAGGTTAAGAACTGATTGACCAGATGATCTCTAGATCAGGTTAGGGGCTAGTGGGGAGCCACTGGGGAAACTATAGTTTTTTGGATAAAAGAGTGGAGTGCCCAAAGTAGATGAGTATGGCTGTCCTATGCAGGATGGATTAGGGAGGGAGAGACTGGAATCAGGAAGACCAGTTTGGAGGCGATTGTGGTCATCTAGATATGAGGGAATAAGGGTAGTGGGAATGGAAAGGAGGCAAGACCTTTGAGAGAGATTATGAAATGCAGGCATTGGAGTCACTCAGAATAATTGGGTTTGTGTAGCTTTCCAATTTGTCTTCATGTCTTTCTGGAAGAGCAGAAGGGTTTTATAAGCTGTTTTTTTCTTTGATTCTCTGACCTCCCTCACACACCTTTTCCCCAAATGAAATAAACCCAAAGAGTCATAGAACATTAGCGCTAGAAGGAACCTTAGGGGTCGCCTAATCTAACCTTCTCAGGAGAAGGGGATTCATGTTTTCTCATCAGACATGATGCCAAATATCTGCTTTTCTTAAAGGGTTGGGGATCTAGAGTTTAGCATTATGATGTTTTGCTGAAGGTGAGAGTAGAAGTCCTGTGACTCTAATTCATCACCACTAATCACACTGATCTCTCCCAGTTCACCTGTTTCTTAGGTGATCTTCCTGGACAACAGGTCACAGGGAGGACTTGTCTGCTGCAGAGGTATTCAGAACACTCATAAATGAGGTCCTTGTTCTCTGCTACAAAGCATTTCCCAAAAGAGGGGTGATGACTAATTGCCTTGGGTGATGCATAGCCAATCCGATCAGATATGTAGATGAGGTCTTCCTGATTGCTCAGCACTGAGACTGATGAGAGCCTTATCTTGATTGGCTCATCAGAGATGAGTACATGTTTGGTTTTCCTGGGTCTCTAATTTTGTCTCCTTTATTTATTTATTAATGGTTATGCTAATCTGATGTTATGGAATCTGAAGTTTTAAAAAAGAAAAAACTCATAACTTTTCCCCTGAATCATAGGGAGTAAACTTCTGTATAGTAGCTATCTGTCCTGTGTAACAATGTTAATCTTCCTTGCACATACATTTGATCCTATCACTCCTCTGCTCTAAAACCTTCAGGGGCTCCCCATTGCCTCCTGAATGAAGCCACAACTTCTTGAACATGATGCCATTTGTAAGTGGGATCCATCTTACCATTTTTTACCTTCCCTTATGTCTTATTTAACTGCATGGCAATATGTTCTACACGAAGGAAGCATTTAATAAATTCTTACCTTGTACGTCAACAAAGCTAGACTAGCTATCATCATTTTCTCACAGTCTTTGAAAAACATACTGGACCAGAAGTCAAGACCTGGGTTCCAGTCCAAAGTGCCACTTATTTGCTGTGTGGTCTTTGGAGAGTCACTCTACCTCTCTGGGCCTTAATTTCTCTTTCTATAACATAAGAATATAGACTAGATGATTTAAGTTGTCTACTAGCTCTAATATTGGATAATTCTATCACTTCTCTTCAGCCTCAAACTCTAGGTCTTCATACTGTCCATTTTATCCTGAAAGGATTTATTGTCCTTTCCTTAGTATATGACCTTGCTCTGGTTTGGACCAGCCTTATCTTCCTTTGATCTAAGCAGCTCTGCAAGCAAATATAGTTCTGGGAGCCTTGAGTCTCCCATCACCTGTGAGCTTATTATCCTCATAGCAAGACCACTGGACAAATTGAGAAATATAGATGCTTCTGACTCAATATACAAGGCTGTTGGCCATAGGAAGCCCAAGATCCATGTGGGGAATATTCATCCCATTCCTATTTTTAAAAGGGGAATCAAGAGGTGGAAGGGAGGGTAGATTAGGGGAAGGGGTTTTCAGAATGCATGCCATGTTGGGGTGGGGGAAGGGACGAGATGGGGAGAAAATTTGGAACTCAAAATCTTGTGGAAGTGAATGTTGAAAACTAAAAATAAATTTAAAAAGTCAAAAAGAAAAAAAGGGGGGGAATCAAGGACATGCAAATTAGGAAGTGACCTCCAAGTCATAAAGACACTCAAATCTTCAATACCTTCATCCTAAGCTTCCAGTCTCCTCCTGACACCAATGAGTATGATTGCTGGTAGGTCTAGCAGGCCTTCCCTGTTCAATAAATACCAGAATTAACTCGGTTAGCAAAATCTACCCATGTTTCTATGCTCCAATCCTGGGAATGTAGTTACTGTCCCATCTCACAGAAGAGAGAGAAGATACAACAATTTGCCTAGGGTCACATAGTAAATTCATAGCAGAGACAAGAGATAGAGATCTCATCCATGGGGTTTCTTTGTGACTGCTCAGCTCCTTGGGCTCACTATGGGTGAGCTCACAGGACAGATTCTCACCAGGAAGCATCCCTGTGATTAATGAAAATCTCTCAAACTTTGTCTTTTAATTATTTGCTTTCAAACTTCATTGCTTAGTTGTGTCGATGAGAACAAAGGAAGCCACCAGGACAAACAGGCTTGCTGAGAAGTCACTTCGCCATGTGGTATATTTATAGAAAATATCATTGTGCTTCATAAATATCAAATTATGCTATCATTCAGCTTGTGGGCTAGTTTCCTATAAATACTCAAATCCAGTAATTGCCACCAAAGGTATTTGTTAACATGAAAAATTTATAGGCAAAGAAGAGGTGTGTGATTGATTTTTTTTAAAGTTCTCCAAATGAAAGAAGCTTTTTTTTTTAACCCTGTGTCTCTTTGCATGTTTTTCTGTGGATCTGTCTCTCTTTCTCTCCCTCCCTCTTTCGCCTCTCTGTCTCGGTCTCTCCTGTCTCCCCTTCCTATTTCCTCCCTGTCTCTTCTTTCTCTTCTCCTGCTCCCTCTCCCTGCTTCCTTTCTTCCAGACTTCCCTTTGTCCCTCCCTTATTGGTAGCCTGATTGTGATGCTTGTTCCTTCTTTACGATGCTTATAATGGGAAAGGTCACAAAGTAATGAGGAACAAAGAAAAACCTGGAGAGAGAGAACTGGTGATGTGCCCTGGAGAAGACATTTCTGGTAGCTTGGGCTCTGGTCCTATGCTGTTGAGGTGCACTCTAGAGGATAATCTCCTGACACGAATCTTTGATTTTACCAGGCTTTGCCAAAGTGTAAATTTTTGTTCTGCGCATACATCTTTGGGTTCAGGGCAATATAAAGAATGGAATAAAACATAGTGTTAAACAATAGCTCATTCTGCCTTTGTGTCTGCTCTTCTCTTCTTCACATATCAACCCTTCCAGCTGACCTGGAGGTAGCAACTGGGTTAAAGAACAGGGACACCATCCCAAGTATGGTGTGGTACAGGTCTGGAGGAGGACTGAAAAGCACAGGAGACCATGCTCTTTGGAATGTTATGATCCTAGGGACAAAGCTCTGCTTTCCCTACCCTAGTTACTGTTCTTCAAGGAAGCTCTAATACTCTATCCCTGTGGTTTTGTTATGGTTGACTATAATTTAAATTATGTTTCCCATGGCAGTGTGAAATGGACAGGGTATATACCATGAAGTCACATGGAATAAATCATAGCTGGCATCTATCTCTACTGTAGTGCAGTGAAAAGAATACTGAGTGTGGAGTCCTAACCTGGGTTTGAGCCCTGGTTCCACGAACTATGAGTTATGGGAACTTGATCAAGGCCATTTAAGTGACTCTGAGGTTTGTGTTCCCACATCATCTATAAAATGGGGATAATAATAACTTGAATGAGATAATGAATATAAAAGCAGTAAGCATAATGCATTTTTTAACTCTAAGAAGTTATTAGTTATTGGCGTGTTTGTTTGTTAAACAAGCAAACAACTCTGATCCTGAGCCTGACTAGTTCTCGGACCAGAGATTGGACTTGGGTGGGGGTGGGGGGAACGGACTGGGGATCCTGAGTTATCTTTGGTCTGAGAGACCCTTAGTTTGACTCTTAATAGGGCTACACCAGGTACCCCATACGGAGAAGCTCCTAGAACTACCCTTTTCCCCTGACCCCCAGCCTCAGTCCCACCCCCCTCACGGATCACTCTTTCACTTAATTGCTCCTCACGGTCTCTGCCTGTTTGCATACTGTTTGGTGCATTATCATGAAGCTGTTTTCCAGCTTTTTTTTTTTTCCCCAAGCCGTGTTCTCTGTCCGTAAGGAGCTTGTAACTCTCCTTCCTGCCTAGAGACAGCTAAGTGGCACAGTGAATAGAGCACTGGGCCTGGAGTGAGGAAGACTTGAGTTCAGACCCAGCCTGAGACATTTACTAGCTATGTAACACTGAGAACGTCACTTAACCTCTGTCTGTTGCAGTTTCTTCAACTGTAAAATGGAGATAAATAATAATCCCAGAATTCTTGTGAAGATCAAATGAGATAATATTTGTAAAGTACTGAGAAGTGTCTGGCATATAGTAGGTACTTAATAAATGCTCATTTCCTTCCTTTGCCAACTCAAGGCCACTGGGGAATATGTTTGACTGTCCAGCTGAAGATAAAAAAGATAAGGCAATCTTGACCTTCCTTAAAGGGTGCATATTGTCCAAAATATAGTAGATGGTGGTCATGGGATTGTAGATTTAGAGCTGGAAGGGATCTCAGAGGCTATCTAATTGATCCTCTTCATTTCACAGATAAAGAAATTGAGGCACAGAAAGGTTATGTGATTTGCCCAAGGAGTTACAGAGATAATCAAGTGATCCACTAACTATTTGAACCCAAGTACTGACTTCTCTATACTCTACCATGGTCAGAGCAGACCACAAGGGTACTTAGTACTTCCCACATTTAAGGAGCAACATTCATAAGCTGGAATACATCCAAAAATCAGATAGGACAGCAAGGGAACTGGAGACCATGTGATACGAGGAACTACTGAAGGAACAGGCTGAGTTTTCGTTTGGAGAAATGGCTTAGAAGAGGCACGCTGTCTGTCTCTAAGTATTTGAAGGACTTTGATTTAGAAAAGTAATTAGATGTGTTCTGTTGGCCCAGAGAGCAGAACCAGCAGCATCGGAAAGACTTACAGAAAGACGGAGTTCAGGTCAACATAAGAAAAGCCTTAACAACAATTATCACTTCCCAAAACGGAATAGGTTGCCTCTGGAGGTTGTGGGTTCTCCGTCACAGATTTTGAGTAGAGACTGGACAACTTCTTGGGAGGATTATTGTAGTGGCAATTTCTGTTCAGAGAGCCTTTGGATTAGGTGCCCCCTGGGAGTCCTTCTAATTCTGAGGTTCTGGCACTTTGTGGACTAGGCTTACTGGTCCTAACTCCACCACCAGCCCAGAAGCCCATTGTTTAGTGTGATGTTACTGTGGAGGGATGCGGAATAGAAAGGGCAATGGATTTGAATCTGATGACCTGGGTTTGACCATTGGCTCCATCACTTATTGCCTATGAGACTTACAGAAAATCATTTAACCTCTCTAGAGGCCTCCATTTCCTCATCTGTAAAATGAGAGGGTTGGGCAAGATGAAATTCAAGGTCCCTTCTAATTCTAAGTCTGTGATCCTTGCTGTGTCGCGTAGGGTGAGTTCCCTCCCTTCTCTGAACTTCAGTGTTCTCATCTGTCAACTAGAGATTTGAATTAGATAACCTCTAAAGTTCTTCTTGCTCAAAATATATAATCCTATAAGCCCGAAGTTTCCTCTTCTTGTGAAGGCTTCTTACATACATACAACAGGCTAACTACTTCTGCAGTGTGCATGGATTGATGGTGGATAACATTACTTAAAAATAGACCTTGTGGAAACAAATGCCAGTTGTGAGAATACCAAGAGTTTAACTGAGAAAAAAAATAATGATTTCTTCTTATCATCACCTCTTTATATTGGTTTTGTTTACTGATGGTATTAAATTAGCAATTTGCATTCAACTAAAACGAGAGCTTGAGAGCGGTTGGGCTTCTGGGTCTGAAAGGATAGATTTCTGTGCCATTCACACGTTATTTTCATTGGAGGGGGATAACTGAAGTTGGAATGGGATCCCAAAGCCTCATTGATTGGCACTCCACTCTCTTTGCACTAACAATTTAGAAATTGACTTTCAGACACTTTAATTTTTTTTTAAATACAATTAGTTTGGATGGGGATATTTGTTCTGAAGAGATCCTTGCTATTTATTCTCTCAGCATAAGCTGAACATCTAATGCCCATGTCAGGTCACATGCTTGTTCGGGCCAGTGGAGATTGGGAACCTTTGAATGTCCCAGCATAGGCGATGTCATCTGCAAACACAACTCTCATGTCTACCCAGAAATATCGAGTTTCTAGCCAATCCTTTGTTCTCCAGCTTCTTGGATTATGATTATAAAATCACAGAGTTGTACGGGACTTTAGAAGCCAGAGTCCAGTTGTCTCATGTTACAGATGAGGAAACTAAGGACCATGGACCCCAAAAGCAGTTTGGGGTTGGAAACAAGGAGTCGAGGAGAAGAAACTTTGCTTACCAAATTTATTGAACAGTTTTAGCATTTGCTATTTCAAGTGTCTGAACCAGCTGGCACTTACAGTCAGGACTATATCATAATTTAATGAAATCTTAATAAACCTTTAAACCAGAGAAGTCTTTAAACTACTCAGAAAGAGCTGTTTGAACTGTTGTATCTGCCTGCCTATAAAAGATGGATGGTATTACCATTCACCTGGGGACTATCTTTGGTAATAAATTTGGACGAGATTCCATCCACTTTTCTTATCTCTTCTTTTTTATATGGCATGTTGCAGGTGTGGGAGGGGAAACATTCTGGGGAAGTGGTTGGAGGGGGGAAAAGTATACTGTGAACTTTATTGGATTGGAGTTTTTCATTTTATTCTATCAGCAATTTACCATGGTGACATATCAGTGTGTCTGATTGTTCACTTTCATGCCTGCACCAAAATGAGCATTAGTATGATAAAAGGAGATGATTATTTTAACAGTCTTTCAGTGGGCTGGATGCATGTGGAGTACTAGTATAGGGGATTTTCCCAGACAAGTTGGAACCCCAATAGCTTATCCCTTTTGCCTATATAAAAGAACTGTGGTCAAGTGCTGCTCCGTGGATAGAGTGATAGGCCTGGAGTCAGAAAGACTGAGTTCAAATTCAGACACACAAATGAGCTGTGTGATCCTGGGCAAGTCACCTAACCTTTGTCTGCCTCAGTTTCCAGCAAAATGGGGATAATAACAGCACCTCCCTCTCTGGGTTGCTGTGAAGATAAAATGAAGTAACATTTGTAAAGTGCTTAGCACAGTGCCTGCATGTTGCAGGTGCTTTATACATATTTCTCTCTTTTCCTCCTGTCACATCAATATATTTGGGGTGAATTTGGTCTAATTTTTGAAAATCTTTTTTAAGTTGCTGATTTTCCAACATTTGACAGCTGAGTTAGGTCTTAAGGGAAGGGATAAACTTCAACAGAGAAAGATGAGGACTGGGTGGGAAGGATTTGTTCCAGATATAGGGGATTGAGTGATGTAAGCAAAAGTATAGAGAAAAGAGGGCAGAATGTGAATAGGGATTGGAGCATTCCAGTTTATCTGGAAATTAAAATATATCAAGAGTAGAATAGTGTACTGTAGAATGGATGGTTGGGTTGGAGCCATACTGGACATCAAGCTACTTGTTTATATTCATTTGGCAGGCAATGGGGAGCTATGGAAGGTTTTGGTATGGAGTAGTGACACAATTGCAACAGTACATTGGAAAGATTGCCTGTACAATGGTTTGGTTGATTTCTTGGGAAAGGAATAGACTGAAGGCAGGAAGACTAGTTAGGAAACTAATAAACCAAGTGAGAAGAGGTGAGACCCTGTGCTAGGGTGGTTGCAGTAAAGTAGAATGGGGAAACTGGATGTGAAAAATATTTTGGAGAGAGAAATGACAGGTCTTAGTTATTGATTGCATGTCTGGGGTAAGAAAGGGAAAAAGCCAAAAATCACTTCCAGGAGAAAAGGCTCAAATACTAGGAAGAATTGAAAGTACTGTTAATAGAAATGGACAAGCAGGGGTAAGGGCAAATTTAGGAGAGTTAATTGAAAGTTATCCTTCTATTTCTATATAGAATTTAGACCCCTCAACTCCAAGATGAACTGCTTCAGGTTCAATGTACTCTATGGGTAGCATCTACTCAAAACTATAGCTCATGAGTCCCCACTCATATGTATTCTTTTGCTAGTCAATCAATTAATTGATTAATTAATCAACTAATACATTTTTATTAAGCTTTTACTATGTGCCAACCTCTGTGTGAAGTACAGATACAAAGAAAAATTCAAACAAACAAACAAACAAACAAAAAATGATCCCTACCTTCAAAGGGTTTACTTTCTAATAAGGGATACAATATGAGCATAAATTGGCAGTTACAAGATTGGAAGTAGGTGGATCTTAAAGAGAAAGGCACTAGCAGCTGGGGGGACTGTGAGGTGCCTCCTGCAGAAGGTGAGGTTTTAAATGAGTCTTGGAGGAAGCCAAGGATTCTAAGAGACAGAAGTAAGAAAGGAGGGCATTTCAGGGGTGGAGGTTTGCCAGTGCAAAAATATGGAGATAGGAGATGGAGAACAATGTATGAGGAAGAACTAATAGGACAGTATAGATGGATTACCAGATTGTGAAGAACATTAATTGTCAAACGAGGAGTTTATATCTGATCCTAGAGGTAATGCGGAGGCTTTAGAGTTTACATGCCAACATGTTCTCTTTGATCTAGTAACACTGGCCTCTTGGCTGTTCTACAAACATGAATCCCCATTTATCCCCTCCCCCTGCCCATGCCTGGAATGCTCTCCCCCATCTTCTCCAATTATTGACCTCCCCAGCTCCCTTTAGGTCCCAACTAAAATCCCACCTTCTACAGGAAGCCTTCCCCAACACCTCTTAATTCTGACCCTTTCCCTCTTTTCATTATTTCATATTTATCCTGTACATAGCTTGCTTTGTATATATTTGCTTTCATGTTGTCTCCCTCATTAGATTATAAGCTCTTTGAGGGCAAAGACTGTCTTTTGCCTCTTTTTGTATTCCCAGCACTTAGCACATAGTAGGTGTTTGCTCTCGTTTAGTCATTACAGTCATGTCTGCCTCTTTGTGACCTGATTTGGGGTTTTCTTGACAAAATATACTGGAATGATTTGCCATATCCTTCTCCAGCTTTCTGGCTGCAAGTCCTTGGAGCAGTATCATGATAAAATGAAAAGTCCACTAGATTCAGAGTCAGAGGGCCAGAATTCAAATCCTGGGACACTTGAGTTGAACTTGAGTTTCTGAATCTGTATTTTCTACAAAGACTGAAAATGGTGCTTTGATATTTTTCACATCTGCCCTAGCAATAATATTTGGAACTGGAATGGCCAGATGCCAGATAGGAGTCATGAGCTGGTTAGACATCAGCTTGGAAGGAGGTCTCTAGGAGTGTGCCCTAGGGGTCTATGCTTGGCTCCACGCTGTTTAAAATTTTTATCAATCACTTAAATAAAGACATAGATGAATTACATGCATATCATATTTGCAGTGACACAAAGCTGAAAGTTAAAATACTGTACTCAGGATTCAAAATGATTTTGACTGGCTAGAACGTTGGGTCAAATCTAATAAGATGAAATTTATAGGGATAAATGTAAAGCCTCGTACTCGGGTTCAAAAAAATCAATATCATAATTATGAGATGGGGGAGGTATGATTAGACAGCTGTTTTCCTGAAAAAGATCTAGGAATTTTAGTGGACATGTAAGTTCAGATGAGTCAGCTGTGTAATATAGCAGACAGAAAATTAACAGTGAAGTGAAGAGGCATTACCAGGCCCTAAGTGCTAGGAACTGTGTTAAGTGCTTTAGAAATTTAACTCCTTTGAGACTCAAAACAACTCTATGTAGTTAGATGCCATTGTTATCTCCGTGGACAGAGGAGAAAACTGAGGCAGAAAGAAGTTTAATGACCTGCCCAGGATTACATAGCTAGTAAGAGTCTGAGGCCAGATTTGAAAATAGGTCTCCAGGCCCAGCCCTCTCTCTACTACCGGCCTCAGTTTTTAGGCTGATTTGAGAGAGGCCAGAATCACGGACTAGGGAGCTGAGAGTCCCACTGTACTCTGCTCTATTTAGACACTGTCTCAAGTATTATGCTAGGTTCTGGATGCCACATTTTGGGAGGGACATTGGGAAACTGGAGAATATACAGAGGACAAGCAGGATTCTAACAGATCTCACTTTCATGCCATATGAGCATCAGGTGAAGGAACTGAGAAAATTTAGCCTGGAGAAATGAAAATTTAGGGGGAAGGGGCATGATAGCTATGTTCAAGTATTTGAAGGGCTAACATGTGGAAGAGGGTTCAGATTAATCCTCCTTCATCCCAGAGGAAAATGTTTCATTTCCCTCCTAGCTGTGCTTCTGACTCTTCAAGATATTGCTACCATAACCCAGTTGCTTTTTCAGAGACCCTCAGACCCTGGGGTCTTTTCACCTTGATCTTCTCATTTCTCCACCATGCTGACACCTTTCTTCTATTGCTGAGTTCCTTCTAGGAAGCATGTGTGTGTATGTGTATGTAAATATATATATATACATGCATGTATATGCATGCATATATACACACATACATGCATATATGTATACACACATACACACAAACATACATGTATGTATATATGCGCATATTTGTGTGTAGACATATGTATACATACACATGTGTGTATACACATGCATGTATGCACATGTACATATACATGTGCATGCATGCATACATATGTATATACACACCTATATAGCCACCATGCCTCCTCTTCAGCCCCCTTTTATATGCTGTCTTGTCCCATTAGAGTGTAAGCTTCTTGCAGGTAGTGATTGTCTTTTTTTTCCCTTGTATTTATATCCCCAGTGCTTAGCACAATGCCTGGCACATAGTAAGTACTTAATAAATAATTGTTACTTTCTTGCCCCAGAGGAGAGAACCAGGAGCAATGAAGTGAAGCTACTGAGAAAGTTGGTTCATTGAGGACCCCTATTCCATACCAATCAGTATGAGTCAATTTGACATGATTCCATAGAGATAGTGATTGTAAATTCTGTATCTTATGTTCCAAATCTTGCTTAATCATAAGAAGCTAACTAGAGGCCCTCCACCCTTGTTTTTCCTTGTCATGGTGACCAAGCCCAGTGTGATGGAGGTGATTCAACTACATGGAAAGTCCCCCAAATATTTTTTGTACCTCTGGACCATTTGCTCTTTTTTTTGTTTGTTTGTTGTTTTGGGCAATTGGGGTTGAGTGACTTGCCCAGGTTCACACAGCTAGAGTCAAGTGTTCAGTTTGAGGCCGGATTTGAACTCAGGTCCTCCTGACTCCAGGGCCAGTACTCTATCCATTGCACCACCTAGCTGCCCCGACCATTTGCTCTTGTACAACATGAACAGGTGACTATCTTATGACTGCCTAGTCAGTGGAGATATTATTTGCTTCACCCTATTTGTGACCCTGCTGACAGATCATTGTTGTGTCAACCAATGGAGTTATTCTGAATCTGGTATAGCTGTTCTTTAATGTCTAGATACCTATTCCTATAAAAATAGGGCCCTGGAAGGAGGGGGCCTCTCAGATTGTGAGGAAGACCTGAGTCCACTTCATTAGAGGGAAGCATGGATTTTTTAATAAAGTGCCACTGGCACAGAGCTCTGCCTCAGTTTCTCTTATTGTAGGTTGGATAATTTTTAATCCCACACCACAAAGAAGCCAATTTAGGCTTAATGTGAGGCAACGTTCCCTAATAGAGCTATCCAAAATTGGAATAGATTGTTTTAGGAGGTAACATGTTTTTTCCTTCACTTTAGGTTTTCAAGCAAAGGTTGGATCACCACCTTTGAGGTATGATTTAGGGAAGATTCTTGGGCAGATATAGGTTGGATTAGATGACCTCTAGAATGCATTCTACCTCATTCTGAGATTCTGATTCTGAAATCCTTCAAGGGCTGATTTTTTTTTCTTGCTTTGGTCAAGCCAAATTCTGCACCACCATTTCACAGTCATGGGAAGGTCTACTGCCAGTTCATCCTTGGCAGGCAAGATGGTCGACATAATCTTAATGGTTCCCAAATGACTTTGCTCATCTTTTGACAGAACAATCCCAGTCCAGCCTTGTATAACTCTCAGGATGTAATAACATCTATTCTTCTTAACTAAATATATTAAGTTTTGCTTCTGGCATGGAAAATAAAGTAAAAACTGAAAGATACAATTGTTATAGTGAGTCACAAGCTGTGTCTTTGCTCTTCCATCATCTGAGCTAATGAAATAAAATAAGTAATAGGCCTGCTGCCTCTGATGGTGATTTCCAGTGTCAGCTGAGTGTGGGGAAGGTGAAAAGAGCCAGGCAGGGTGCTGGGAACTTCTCTGCACTTTGGACTCCTCTCAGAATCATTTCCCATCCTCTCTGCTAAATCCTGTCTTGTCTTCCATCATCTGTGACCAGTCTTGAGACAAGAGACAAGGAGAGGAGCCAAGACCAAGAAATTAGAAGCATGCTCATTTTAGAAGGGGGTAATGCACTGAGTCAGGAGGGACTTGGATTCAAATCCTGGTTCCTACACTAATTAGTTTTGTTAGTGTGGGCAAGTTAGTTTAGCTCTCTGAGCCTCAGTTTCCTTAGTTGTAAAGGTGATCAAAATCTGTGTACTATTTACTTTACAGGGTTGTTATGATTGCTTTGTAAACCTTAAAACAACATAGAAAAGTGAGCTATATTAGGATTATTATTAAGATTATCATAATTATTCTCATCTTGTTCAATGGAATTCAGGTAAATATGATCCTATGAGTTGCTATCCTGCTATTATTCATAGATATTTAATATTCTGCAGACTATTGATAAGTTGATGAAATAACTGATTTTTGTAGTTGAATAAAAATATCAGAATGTTAGCTCATCTTCTTGTGATTGCCTTGTACTACCTGGATAATTATTTGGGAGTAAATCCTTGACATAAGACCAGATGAAGCTCTAGCCTGTGATTGGTGGGATACGATTGTTAAGATATAATTCCAGAGCATAATGAAAGCATTCATGTCTTTGGTCCATTTCATGAGCCCATTTTAGTGATCAGTGCCATCTGTGCTGAAGAATTTCCAGAAGGAAGGATGTTTGTATTACAGATTTCTTCAACCCTATCTTGTCCTCTTGTGGTACTAGAGCTTGAAGGAGTGCCACGTACTCTGCTACCCTCCATGCCCAGCTGATCATCATGATGGTTTCAATTTAGTGTCAGATTGCAACCCTTTGCCTCCCTCATCTAATTATTTGACTCTCTTAAAAGGTGCATAACACTGCCTAAGGAGATAACCCAATGGCTGATACCATCAGAGCCCAATTTGTCAGTGTTTAACATCTCTGTTAGGCCTTCATAGGTACCCTAGAAGTCTCAGGGCACACAGAGGTTCTACTCCATTTCACACTGGCTAGAACTCCCCTGTTCTGTTGCTGCCCCATGGTATGAATGATGGGTTGGAGTTGGAGGATGTCACCATCATCATCATCATCATCATCATCATCATTATCTAATTTTCATTCAGATTATGCAGAAGTCAGAAATTCAAAAAGAGGAATGAACTTGGAGTGGTTGACCATGGTATGATCAGGTCAGATATCAACAATGAGGACACCAGAAGTCCATTCTGGCAAGGGCTCATCAAATCAAGAGGCTGCTGCTTAGAGAGGAGGGTAAGGTAAAAAAGGTGGCCTGGAGTCCAGGCAGACAATCAAGCATGGAAAATCAATAAAGAGGCAGAATGGTAAGAATGTTGGGCTTGGAGTCAAGATATTTGAGTTAGAAGCCTACTTCTGACACTTACTAGCTGTGTGAGCACGGATATCATTTAAATCTCTTTAAGCCTTAGTTCCTCCATCCATAAATTATATAAAAGACTGTGCAAACCTTGGAGCACTATATAGATACCATCTATTGTTAGGAGTATCTGTAGGAAAAAGAACAAGTCAGAGGACAAGAAGTACATGTCCCTCTTATGGAGACAATCCCAGAAGCAGATATTTTTTTCTTCAACTTGTGAACTTTTATACAGTGTTTGTGTGGGAGGAACCAGTCTTAGTGTAGCTGATCTCAACCCCTATAAGTGAGAGTAGACCAGTGGAAAGCCCTGGATTAGATGATAAGTGAGTAGGCAGAGAAAGAATAGAAGCAGCTTCTGGTAAAGCAATCCTAATGCACTGCAGTGCCTAATAGTCCATCTCACCTTCTTGAGTAAGAATGAGAGAGCCACAGAAAAGAGAGGCCAGATATATGTTTTCATTCAACCTGGGTCCTAAAGTACTCCAGCCAGTGAATGGATGTATCATTCTACTGAGCATACTACAGGCTACAGCCATGTTTTCCTTCTCACCTAAAGGAGGCCCCATATTTCTTTTTTTTTTTTGGAGGGGGCTCATATTTCTTAACATCACTTCTTACTCCAAAGGCTCCCAGCCTAGGGTGAGTGAATGAGTTAACGTGTATCTCAACTTGGCATTTTGCACATCCCAATCAAGAAGCGAAATGGTTATTGCAGTACCTGGGGGAGGGAGGGAGGACTGAGTAGGTTGGCTTTGTCTTTGAGCCATCTGAGTGGAAGGCAGAGATCTCTTCAGGGATTCATCCTTCCACAGGTGTGTGTGTGGTATCATAAACAAGATGGAAAGGACAAGCTACATCTGTCTGTTTGCAATAAAAAAACCCTTAAGAACAGGCAAGATGGCGCAGAGAAGCCACATCTGTCGCAGCAGGACGAGCCTATGCCAGAAGTCTTTATTTGTTTTTGTTTGTGTAGCTGAGAGACAGGCATGGTGGGCTTGTTATTGCCATACATTTATGGGATGCCAGAGAAATGCTCAGGCTGTGCCACCATTACCTAAAGACTCAGACACAACTCCCAGCCCCACAGGCTGACAGCCTGAAGCAAGGCAATAGGTGGGCCTGGGCACTGGGGAGCAGCAGCTTGATCTTCACAGCCTGGGGCTCATTCTTAGGATGAGATGCTTTGGACCCACCCTGATTGGTTTTGTTGCTGTTGTTAGAAAATGCAAGTGTTTTGTTTTTAGGTCATCACCCCAAAGAAGCCCAGATTTAGGGAAATAAATCTAAGTGTGGAAGTCTGCAAATAAAAGCTTTTGAGGGATGGTCTGCTTATCCTTTCTTTTTCTTATCTTTGAGGATAGGTTTTTAGAACAATGAAATAAGCTTTACTTCCAGTTACTTGGGACCTCTTACGTTGTCAATATTCTGCTACTGCCTTTGGCAAGGACAATGTAGGGCTTATAGTGTCCAGGAAAAGCAAATCATTCCTTTGCAGCACTCAAGTCTTACAGCCCAACTATACAATGCCTTCTATTCCCTATCACCTCTCCTGACTCCCAGACAAGCAAATGGCTTTAAGAATTGGTGTTTTTCCACAATTTCCCACAATCCGTCTTATTTACTCTAACTGACCACTCTGCTGGGAGTCAGGAGACACAGATTTGAATCTTGACTCTGTCACTGGTTTCCTACTCACCTTAGAGAAGTGAGTTTCCTACTCACCGTCAGAACTGCAACTTCTGATCTCCCCAGTTGTCCCTCTTCAAATATTCTTGTATTTACTTATCTTGTCACTTAGATTATTTCAGCAGCCTCCTAACTGGCCTTTCTGCCTTGTGTCTCCCCACTACAGTTCATCCTACACACTATTGCCAAAGTAATTTCCTTTAAATATAGGTCTGACCATAGGACTCAACCTTTGGTAACCTTCTATTGCCTCAAGGATAAACTACAAACTCCTTTTAATTTGTAAAGCTTTTCAAAACCTGGCCTCAGTCTATCTTTCCATCCTTGTTGGAATTCATCCCCCTCTCATACTCTGTGATGGAGCTAAATTGGCCTTCTTTCTATTCTTCACAGCCCCCCATTTCCCATCTCTGAGTCTTTTGCTGGTCACCCCACACATCTGGAAGGCACTCTCAAGAGTTCTTCTCTTCCCTTAAGATATAGATCAAGAAAAGTCTGCTGTATGAAGCTTTTCCTGATGTCCCCCAGCTGCTCATTCTCTCTCTCCCAAACTACCTTGTATTTAATTACTTTACATATATTTGTATTTATTAACTATATATTTATATTGTATGTATTTTAGATGCACTTCTCTCTTTCATTTAAACATAAGCTCTTGGTGAGGATGAATTATTTCACTTATTCTATTTATGTCCCCAGTGCCTAGGACAGTGCCTGCTAAATAATAGGTGCAAAATAAATACTGTTGATTAATTGGTTACCTATGTATTGATCATTTAGGTAGAAAGTTAGAATGAAGGCTCCTTAAAGTCGGGGATTGTTTCATTTTTGTATGCTCAGAAGCTAGCACAGCACCTGACACAAAATAAAAGCTTAATAAATGCTTTTTGAATCAAATTGAATTATATAACCTTGGACAAATCACTTCACTTCTCCTAATCCGATTTCCTCATCTGCGAAATGAAGGACATGTTCTGCATGTCCCCTCCAGCTCCAATATTCCATGAATCTTTATGATTGCAGATTTCCAGTGCTTAGCACAGTGCTTAGCTAGTACATAGTAGGTGCTCAGTAAATTTTTCTTGACCAACTGACAGACTGATGTCCAGACTATGCCCCTGTCAAGCATTGCCCCGACGATGGATTGTGTGTCTATCTCCAAAGGATCAGTCACTCTAAGTCTAGAGTTGTTCATCAGATGGATTGAAGAGTTATAAGTCCTTTTTTTCCCCACCCACAGAAATTTTCAAAACCCATTGGCTAAGTCAAAGAAGAGAGATTTTTTGATGTGTGTCAGTGGAAGGATAGCCACACTGACAAAATTATTGAGTCTTGAAGTACTGGAGAGGTACTCCAAGAATTTCTAGCATGTGAGGACAAGAAAAAAGATGGCAAATTCCCTCTGCTTTTGGAACAGAGATCTTTTGTTTAGTTGTGTTGCTTTGTCACCCTCACCCCCCTAGTTTGCTGTAGAAAATTCACAGTCATGATGTTCATCTCAGGAATCCAAGGATATCATAAGAGAGAGCGGCTTCACCCTGTCCTATCCAGATTAGATTTATTCCAACATCAGCCAATAAATTGGTTTGGAACGTGAACTTCCTGCTCTGTGATAGTCATTCATTATAAACCATCATTGCATCAAGATCATGGTTAAAAAACAACAATACAACAAAATACTTAATTTCATTAATCTGTTTAGCAATACCAATATAATGAGGCATAATATTGATTTTCTTACTTAGGATTTAAAATCTCTCCTCCTTTCTGTGGAATTAAATGCTTCAAACTGATATTCAACCTCTTTACAGTCACATCTTTAATTTAGTTGTTATAATTAGGCATTAACTGGTGTCAGTGGGATAGCCAGTTACAGACCATTCTGTTCTGCTTGTCTTGATTATCACAGTTTAGATGTAAAGTAAATTAGAATGAAAGACTATACAGTCCAATTACAGATAAAAGCAGCAAACTGCACTGTTGTAATTGGATGCCAGTACTATTTTTCTTAGATTTTGTATCTCTGAGGGCATTTCTTGTAGCTACTTGGCTGAAGCCAGCACTTAAAGATTTTAGAAATGGGCTGTGTCTTTGAGGCCGCTGCCTCTTCTGGAACCTGCTGGAGCTTATCCCAGCCTCTCTGCTCAGTGCTGAGCTGCTGCTCCCTTGGTTTCCTCTCCGGGCCTTCTCTGGAGCATCCTTTGTCACTGACTGTGATGAGAGAGGAAAGACTGTGACTCATTTTGTCTTGGGCTGACAATATATGCTGTTGTTGTTATTGTTGTTGTTGTTTGTTTGTTTTTCAGTATCTGTTATTAAATCTTGCCAGCTCACATTCCAAGTGAATGTGGTCTAGATTTTTTCTCCTTTCTCTCCTCTCTCTTCTTTCTTTTGTACCTTTTCCCTACTCACTCCCATTGTTTCCCCTTCTCCTTTTTCTCATTTTCCTTCTCTTTCTTCACCTTTTTCTCCTTCCCCTTTTCCTACATTTCCCCCTTCTCCTGCTCTTCTTCCATTCCTTCCTATTCCTCTTTTTCCTCCTCCTTTTTTCCCTCTTTTTTTATTCTCCTCTTCTTCCTCTTTATCCTCTTCCTCCATGTACAGCCACATACAACCACAATAATGTAAAAAGAAAAAAAAAACAGTAAAAATTAAACATGTAATTAGTGAACAAGCTTGGCCCTGAGGAAGAAATGAGAAAATGTAGCTCCTACCTTTCTGTGCAAAAGTGGGGGATTGTGGGTACGGAATATTGTATACCTGTCAAAGGAGATTGATGCTTAGTTTTTCTAAACTAGTTTTTCCCCTGTTTTTTGCTTTACTACAGGGGATGGCTTTCTGGATGGGAAGGGAAGGAAATATTTAGAAATGAAGGTAATATAAAAGGAAAAGATATTAATACTTTTTCAAAAAGTAAAAAAGATCCTTTTATATGCAGAATTATAATTAGCAATATTAATCACAAGTACCTAATATTTACAGTTTATAAAATATTTTCACATTTGTTATCTCATTTGATCTTTGTTATAACCTTACATTGAAGGTAAGGCAAATATTACCAGTCTTATTTTACAGATGGGGCAATTGAGACTCAGAAAGTTGAAGTGACTTGCCCAAAACCTCATGGCTAGTAAATGACATTTATCATGTGACTTATTTAAAAAGAGTACTGAATTTGGAGTGAAAGGAATTGAGTGGTTCAAATCTTAGCTTTGTCAATAATTACCTATATGACCTTGGTTAAATCCTTTCTTTTCTCTGGGTCTCAGTCTCCTCTTCTGTAAAATGAGGGTGTTAACTAGATTATCCCTAAGTTAGTTTATAGCTCTAAGCCCTTTGATCCTATAAATTCCAATTTTGGATCATTCTAGTCCAATCTATAATCAATCCCGTGATTCCTAGACTAAAACCCAGATCTCCTAACTCCCAGGCTGGTATTTACAGTACCATACCAGCTCCCAAAAAGATGAAAGGTTCCCTCAACAGAATAAAGATGTTTCTTTCCTCTCTCTCTGGGCCCCCACCCGAAGCCTACATGTGGTGAGAAGGGCACGTTGATTTAGGAAGATTCTGTTTCCTGTGATTAATTTTCTGGAGATCATTTAAGGTGAGATCCAGACCTATATTTTCTTTTGCGGCCCAACTGATCTGACCTCTTGCTAATTTTGCCTACAATTAGTTTGGTGTAATTACCGCCACTTACAATTCAGTCTGCTTTCACTAAAAAAAAATTATTGTTCACAGGGTCATAAAACTCTTTAAAAATTGCTTAATGAAAAATGGAGCCCTGGGAATGTCGCACAAGATAAGGCTGGTCATTAAACACAAGGAGCCAGTGAGCACACAGGCACAGAGGACTTTGTACCTAGCTCCTGGGCTGTAGATGTTTCTGCTCTAAGGAGAGCTCTGTCCTAGGTGTGTGCAGTTTCTTCAGTGGGCAGCAGCTCCACAGGTTTCTCTGGACAATCATTCAGTCAAATTGCTACTTAAAGCTTGACTTGCCTCCTCCCCATTGCTGCCTTCACTCCTGTCTCCATGTTGTTCAGTCATTTGAACCTCACTACAAAAACTGAACACAGTGTTTAATCAAAAAGGATGCTAGTTTGCATGGCTTACCTCCTACAATGTGCATATTACACATGTAGTGTCCAGATACAAATATATTTCTGTCTCCTCTTTTTGTTTTCATATTGACTCTTCTGGGACAGGGCATTAAAAAAAGAGATGGTAGGGATCTAGGAAGAAACTCCCAGTTCACATTGTGAGAGACACTTTACTGCTAAGGCCAAAGAGCCCCCAAATTCCTGTGTATCATCTTTCCTATATTCAGCATTTGCCCTCTTGTCACTCTTTCCAAAGACAGCCTTATTCAGAAAAGCTTTTGTGATCCCATTGGAGATGTTCATGAGACTCGCAGAAGTGCCTAAGGCAGAGATTCTTAACCTGAGGTCTGTGATATTGTTTTTAAAAATAATTTTATAATTGCATTTCAGTGTGATTGGTTCCCTTTGAAATCCTATGTAATTTATTTTATGTATATAAAAATGATATGCATATAAAAATGGTATTCTGAGAATAGGTTTTGCAAGACTTCTAAAGGCATCTGTGTCACAAAAAATGCTAAAAGACCCTGACCCAAGGCCTTTGGGGAAGAAATTAGTGCCTTGAGAGAAACTGACTTGGTATATAAAGAAGACTTGAAAGAAACTCACGGTGTTGGAGAAACCATTTTGGAGGACCTATTACTTAGAGTCACTGTTACTGTTGCATGAATGCCAGGGTGTCATAGTGATCAGTGCAATCCTCTTCAAGGCTTAGGATGGTAAAGGGCTTTAAACCATCCTCTTAAACCATCTTTTTCTCTGTCTGTAGAGGACAAGGCAGCTCAGATCGTCTCACCAGCAAATCTTCACACTCTCTGTGAGCTATCTGTGAAATAAGGATAATGTTGGACTTCCACAGGAATGCTGAAAGCATGGATGACTTGTAGCTTCCTCAGCATTTCATAGAAGCCATGGAGATGCTAAGCAACCCCAGTAAGTGTTATTATGGCAAACTTAAGAGTAGTAAATAAGGGCAACAAATGAATTAAAAAACAAGATGAAAAAAATAATTAAAACAATAACTATTCCATTCATTCTGAGCACATCACCCAAGATTGCATTAGAAGAAAAAAAACAACTCTACAATACAAACATGCTTGTAATCTGATAGTAAAAAAGCCCAATAAAATAAGAATGAGACCCATTGATGAAAATAATGGCTCTTACCCTAGCCAGTTAAAATGTGGATCCTACATGTCTGGTATTTAGGGGAGTGGATGGCTGTTTTTCTCACAACTGATGATCTATTAGTCTTTGTTACTTCTCTAGAACAAAGATGATCCAGAGTTAGTAGCACAGTTATTGTAAAAAGCTGACAAATGCTTGAATCCAGCAGAAAATCTACTGTGAGTCAAGTGCCTGTCAAATACAAGCATTTGATTAAGTGCTTGCTATTCACTAGGTACTGTGCTAAGTGTTGGAGATTCAAAGAAAGGCAAGATCAGCCCCTGCCCTCAGGTAGCTTACAGTCTAATGGGGGAAACAACATGCAAATAACTAGATCCAGACAAAATATATACAGAGTAGATAGAAAGTAATCACAGCAGGGAAGACAATAGTAGAAGGAGGTTTGGGGAATGTCCTAAAGAAGCAAGATGGCTGTCTCTGGCATTCTCTTTGAGGTTTGGGGCTCATGAGTGATGCCAAACACAGGTTTTGTAATTCTCTTTGTTCTATATGAAGAAATAACATCTATAGGGTAGAACGGAAGTAGTACAGGGAGAGGAATAGGGAAGGTGTTATTGGGACAAAACAGGAAGAGGTCTCAACAAGGTGGCACATTCTCTAGGAAGGCAACATTGGTTTAGAGAGGCCTAGTAGATAGAGAGCCAGATTTTAAGTCTGGAGGACCCGGGTTCAAGTCCAACCTCTGCCCATACTAACTCTCTGATCTAGGAAAGTCACTTAATCTCTCAGTGATCTAGGCAATTCTCTAAACCCATTAAGTGTCTAAGGCAGGTGGGCCCTCAACACTCCCCAGGGTGAACAGAATCAGATTAAAATGTAACTGGGAAATATTTAACAAAATAAATAAAAATACAATAAAACATAGATCATATTAATCTGTGGGTTTCTAAGTCAATATGGGCTCTAGGGATCCTTATGTACAATTTGGTGATCCCCTTTAAATTTGAGCTTGACACCAATGCTCTAAGGCTATAAGTTGTAGAGAGGGTGTCATTCTGCATTTTTAGAGAGAGCTTCCTTACCTGGGAGTTCCTGATACCACTGAAATCACAGGTCTTGGCTATATTTCAGAAGAAGTAGGTAAACCTAATGAGATCCAGACTTTCAGCCAGTTCCTTGAAGTCTTTGAATCAGGGGACCCAGAGCTTTGGGCCCACCTTGCCAGATCATAAGGCTAAGTTTTGCTTTTAGTCATATGCCAAAAGACATGGCTTAATAGTTTATGAGCTTGGAAAAGTCATTTCCCTCTCAGTTTCTTGCTCTGTAAAAGAAGGTGGTTAGACTAGATGACCTCCCAGTTCAATTGATGAAACATTTATTAAGTATTTACTATGTGTAAAGCACTGTACTAGGTGCTGGCTATACACAGATGAAACAGAAACATTCTGCATTTTTGGAGCTTAGAACCTATTGGCTTCCTTCGAAAGGCCCTTCTGGTTCTAAATTCTGCTAACCAATGAGTATATGATTTTTCTAATCACCACAATACAGATAGATGTTCTATTAGAGACTAATTTGGAGAAGGTTACTTTGAAAAAGATCTCAAAGGGCCCTTGTGCTTCTACCCCTCTGCGATTTGACTGAGTTTTTAAGAACAAGATATTTTGATATTTTGCATATTGGGCAGGATAAAAACATTTCCCTTGGAGAGTAAGAAAACAACAATGGCACCCTTAAATGCATTAAAAGACAGAGCCTAAGCTTCCTATCAGATTAATATGTTTGATTTTTCTCCTTCTGGGAAGTGATTTTTAACTTTCTTGAAGGTAGTAGATAGGTTTACACCCTAAATACTTAATAAAATGCTTGTTGAATGACTAAATACCTTAAACTCTAGACATAGAGTCCACAAGAGGCAAGCTAAAGGGAATTGCGTTTCCTCCAGAGAATTTGTTTCTTGATTCTAGAAAGTTTGTGCCCAGACCCTCCCCCCTCTCTCCCATCCCACCACCCCAAATCTGGGTGGTGAAACTTGTCTGAAGACAGCCTCTGCCTGCCGAATAGGTCCCTCTGCTACCATCCCAAGCCCTGTTTCCACTTGTACAAATTCTTATTTGTTCAAAGTGAATATTAACACTGTAATTTACTAGCTAATTATGTTTCTGGAGTAATAACTAGAAATGTGGCATTAAAATCCTTACATACTTTCTATCTCCACAAACTCTTTTCGAATATAAGCATATACCTTTGTCAATATCTGGGGATTTTTGTAATATGCAGTCTTGCTGCCCACATCTTTTCCTTTTCTTCTTTTCCTTTTCAATTTTTTTTATCCTTGTTTTAGAGATTTTCCTTAGGTTATACACAGGACTACAATGTTTCATGAATAGAATTTTTGTAGTTCAGCCTCTTTGTGTGTGTGTGTGTGTGTGTGTGTGTATGCACATGCACATGTGTGTGAGTGTGCATGTGTGGATGGATGGCTTTCATAAATGATCCTGTCCCCCTATGACTTTAGTAACATCTGGCAAACACAAGAGACCAGGTATTAGAACCACACTTCTGGAAATCCTTACCAGTCACTTGGTCCAGGCCTCTGCCTTCAGGTGTGTGTGGTAAGCAGGTGGACTTGCACAGAAAGCCTCAGCTTCCTGCAGGACCCTTTTCTGCTGTTTAAAAACTTGATGATATTAAGTTAGTTCTTTTTGTTGCCTAATCTTAAAACAAAACACCAACACCAACAAAGCGACCTTGACTTCATTTCCAGTTTCTTTGTGGAATTAAAGGTTGCATTTGTAATTGACAAAGGAGATTAGAAGCAGATAAAATTATCTTCAAGAAGGTTTGTGAGAGAATGCTAGAACAGACAAATTTTGCCATAAATAATATCAACTGCCCTAATAGCCCAAATGGTTCATACAAATATGTCCATGAGGCACAGCTGCTTGTAGGGGATGTTTGAAGATCACACTGCAAACCTTTATTTCAGTCAACAAGAGAATTCAGTACTTCTCTAGATAGAGTGCTGGGCATGGAGTCAAGGAGACCTGAATTCTAATCCCATCTCAGACAAATACCTTAACTGTGTGACTCTGGGCAAATCATTTAACTTACCTTGGCCTCATTTTTCTCATTTATAAAGGACAATAATAGCACCTCCCTCATAGTTCTGTTATGGAGGTAAAATGAGACAATATATGTAAAATCCTTTGCAAATCCTAAAGTGATATGAAAATGATAGCTATTATCATTATTTATTGTTGGTTGGGGAGTGGGGAAGAGGCCTAAGTAGACTGTGAAAGAATTCTTAAAGAAATGATTGTTTATTTAGGTCACCATTTTATTTAGTTAAAAATTTGCTCATATCAACAGGAATACCTTCTCTAAGGTCTCACTGCCTTAGGTATCTCCAGCGACTTCACAGTCCTCAGAGAATGCTGGATGTCTCCATCAACATCTTCCTCTTTGTGAAACACCTGGGTTGAAATCCCAAGGGGCTTGGTAAGTACCAGCTATAATTCTGGTCATTTTTAAGCACTTATATTTGAAATTCAAACAAGATGTACAGGCCAGCTATTTTTAACTAGTTTGTCCTAGCACCAGGTCATGGCATGAAATTTTCCCTCTGTTCCTAGTTGATTTGGGTTAAGGATATGACATCAAATTCTAAAATCCAAATGGCGCACACGTGTGTGCACACACACACACAGAGTTTGGATTTGAACATGTTAGACAATAGTTCTAGAACTACAAGAAAACTTAAAAGTCATCTGGTCAGATCCCATTGTTTTATGGATGAGAAAACTGAAGCTATAGAGGCAGGGTGATATGCTCAAGATCACACAGGAAATAAGTAGCAAAGTGAAGATCTGAAATTCATGTTCTCTAGTCTCCAAATTTATTACACATTACACTGTACCAGGTATTTTGGATGCGTACACTTGGTTATAGAATCAAGCAAGCAATAAGCTATTTATTTATCCATCCATCCATTCATTTATTTAATATCTACTATGTACTAGCTGCTGTGATTGTGGATTCAAATTCCTACTGTCAAGGAGGGTACTATTACTTAATGAGATTGATATCTCTAAAGTCTTCCTGGACCAATTCTTGTTTGAATTGAATTGAATTGAATCCATGACCACAAGTTGTATCTCTAAGCCATTCCGGATGTTTTATAAATTCATCCCTTAGTTCTCAGGGGAATTGAGTGAGATTATGAATTTCTCAGTACAAATCAATGTCCCAAACCTTTGAAGACCATGTTTGCCTCTACTCTGGCCATTCTCCTCAATCCCCTTCCACCAGAACCTCTTAGATTCTGGGCCTGATCCCTCTGCTCTGATAAGTGAGCTTTGGCCCTATGTTACTGAGAACTAGCCTGCACATCTCTTCTATGCAATTCCCAAACATGCTCCTGCGCTTACACTTTCCTCCCTCCCCATCCCACCCCTACCTGTCTCCTTTAAGCTCCTCCTTAAAGGTAGAGATTGTCTTCTTTGCTTGTATTTGCATCCCCCCAGCTCTTAACATAGAGTTTGACACATAGTAAGTGATTAATAAATGTTTTTTCATTCATTCATTTAATAGAGGAAAAGCAACTCAAAGCCTGCTGCTGTTAGGTCAGAAGTGTGATCTCTGTATGTGAGGGAAAGCATGTTTCATAGATGGAGCCAGGATGGGGAGATTTTCTCAAAGGTCCCTCCCAGATCTAAGATTCAGAATGTATTTGTTTTTTAAAGATTGCTTAAAGTGGAAAGAGTACAAATGTATATCCCTTTCTCAACTTCTCTGACATCCTTTCTCCCCCACTATTTTCTTGGTGGTAAAAATTTTCTTTCCTCTTCTCATGTAGAATTACAATGTTCCCTTCCCTGGGTGGCAACAGTGATTCATATGTGGCATGATGACGTGTGGCAGTGATGTTGTTGTTCTGAGGCCTTGGTTTGGATAAAACAGCCTCTTTCCATTTGGGGGCCTTCTGATGTCAGGCTCTAAGGATGTATCTGTGGTATCTGGGTACACTGTGTATGTTTCGTATCTACATTTTTGGATCTGGAATTATCCACAAAAAGTTAAAATGGGCTCAGCAGTTAATTATACTCCAACTATTATTCTTAGCATTTCATTTTTATATAATACTGACAAAGCATAAGAACCTCAAAATTACCTCATAAAGTAGGCAGGGCACTATCTTCATTTTACAGATGAGTAAATTGAGGCTCAGAAAGGTTAAAACACTGGCCCCCAAATTACAAGTTAATTTGACTAGAAGAACTGGAACCTGGAACTTCCGACCACAGCGTGGTCAAATCTTTCAACTCTCAATCCTGCTGGTGACTAATGTGTGATCTTGAGCAAATCACTCAGCTTCTCTGATCCTGTGGAAATGGTGAATTTGGATTAAATGATTCCTAAAGCCCCTTTCAGCTTTAAATCCTATGATTGGATAAAGCCAGTGTTTTTCCACCACACTGCCTTTCCAGGGCTAAAGTGCTATCTGTCTGCTTAAGTTTCTAACCTTTCTACTGGCTGCTGTTTAGACGTTTTTCAATTGTGTCCAGCTCTTTGTGACCCCTTTTGGGGTTTTCTTGGCAAAGATACTGGTTTGCCATTTCCTTCTCCAGGACATTTTACAGATGAGGAAATTGAGGCAAACACAGTTAAGTGACTTGCCCAGGGTCACACAGCTAGTAAGTGTCTGAGGCCAGATTTGAACTCAGGAAAAAGGGTCTTCCTTACTCCAAGCCCAGCACTCTATCCACTGCTCCACCTAGCTCCTCCTATTGACTAGGAAATAGCAAAGGAAGTAAAGTAGGACCAGTAGGCCTCTTGGTTTTAGATATCAGATGACTATTCCTTACACATACATCTTATTCCAAAATTCTGCTGTTTCTCTCATTCTGACAAACATCGTGAAAGATACTGGGATCTAGGGAAATATAGGTTATTTGCCCCAAAAGTTCATTTCTCTCTGACCTTCTCTTCCCCTTCCATTAAAAAAAGAAAAAGAAAAGAAACTGTTCAAGGGTATGGCCAGAGAAAGAATCTAGAGAGGCAGCATGGGGTAGGAGGTGGAACACTGGTCCTGGCAACGGAAAAGACTTGAGTTCAGATCTACCTCAGACATTTTGCTAGCTGTGTGACCATGGGCAGGTCACTTAACCTCTATGGACATCTGTTTCCCCAATTGAAAAATGTTGGGGCTGGACTTTTAGGATTCCTTCTAGCTGTAAATGTATGGTCGCTTACAAATCAGAAGTAGAGACACACCCCATCCAACGGGTCAACATGAATTTGTTATATTGTCCTGAATTTCAGCCTCTCCCATCTTACCCACTCCCGGAGTTCTCTGAGACAGTGTTTGAAAATGTGACAGATTTCAGGAAGCCTCTAAATGAGCTAACTTTGTCTTACTGTGGAAACTGGAAAATAGGGTTACTCTAAAACATAGTTACTGTGTTCCTTAACACTTGGTGCCCCCTCCCACATCCAAGTTCCCTGACTCACATTATGCCCCAGTTTATCTGAGAAGTTTAAAAAAAAAAAAAAAAAGAGGAGCTGCCTAGGCTCTCAGCGGGTGGGCAAGCCTGGTGGCTGCTGGGAATGAGGATTTGCCAGGTTTGCTTCTCAGCAGGCTGGATGTCATTTTCCTCCCTGTCTCATTTCTGTGGTTTCACACCCCTTGAGCTTTACCTAGACTTGTTGCAGCAAACCTGAGCCAACACCTCTGAAGAGAGAAACTCCAGGGAAAAAGTTCCCTTCCTCCTTTCCTCCTTAGACCTTCTAAATTAGGAAAGATAGTGAGTCTGTGTGTGAACTCTCAAATAGGAGGAATTGTTCTGTGGTGCCGTAGGAGGCTGGAATGACAAAACCTAGTGAAATGTAGTCGGCTCCATCTACGACCTGCAATGAAGCTAATGAGCTCAAAATTGAATCTTACTACTGACCCTAACCTTGGGCAGCTAGGTGGCACCTAAAGTCAGGAAGACTCATCTTCCTGAGCCTCAGACACTTATTGACTGTGTGACCCTGGCAAGTCACTTAACCTTGATTGCCTCAGTTTCCTCATCTGTAAAATGATCTGGAGAAGGAAATGGCAAGCCACTCCAGTATCTCTCTCTCTCTCTCTCTCTTTTTTTTTTTGGTGACGCAATTGGGGTTAAATGACTTGCCCACAGTCACACAGGTAGTGAATGTTATGTGTCTGAACCCAGTTTTGAACTCAGGTCCTCCTGACTCCAGGGCTGGTGCCTTTTTCACTGTGCCACCCAGCTACCCCTCCAGTATCTCTTCCAAGAAAACCTCAAATGGGGTCATGGAGAGTCAGATACTACTGAAAAACAGCTGAAAACTGACCATAACCAAGATCCCAGCTACAGGGCTCCTTCTGTCCACATAGGCTCAGCACCCTAGATGGTTCTCAGTAGGAAGTGAAAGTTCAGATAGTTTTAGATTCACATATTCTTCAAGACTATTCCCACAAGTCTATTACTCTGTATCAAGTTTGGGTTAAAATTCATTTACAAAAGGCTTGGCCCTTCCTTTGGCCAAGTGCTGCTGCTGCAGCCCCTAAAGGCACATTGATATGAAGTGCCTTGCTCAGGGTCTTCCAACTAAAGTATATGTTCGGGGTAAGATTTGAACCTAGGTCATCCTAACTCAGAGGATGACTCTTTATCTATTACCCCTTACTAGCAGCAGCTACAGCAGAGATAGCAGCAGCCACTCCAGGATAGTGATTTGGTAGAAAGGGTAATAGATAAAGAGGGAGTTTCTAAGGGAGGATAACCTGAGTTCAAGTCCTTCCCCCTGACACATACCTTAACTGAGCAAGTTACTTAATATCATTAAGTCTCAAGGGCTATTCAAGTCTCCAGGGCTATAATTTTAGAAGAGTCTTCAAATGCATGTCCAGAGGGAGTGTTCTCACCTGGGAGCTTTCTACACAGCTAGAATCACAGGTCCAGACTTAAAAAAAAAATTGCTGACCTTTACAAAGCACTTTAAAGTATACAAAATACTTTTCTTTATCAAGGTCATACTACTTATTGGTCTATCGCTGTGTGACTCCTGAATTGACCTTTTCTAGAAGAAGAAAGGCATAAAGCAAGAGTGTTGAGATTAGTCTCAAAATACCAGGGTTTGAATCCAGCTCTGACACTCACTATTTGCATGACTGTCATCACACATCTTTAAGGTACTGTCTCATTATCTATAAAATTGGGCTAACCATATTACATCACTTATTTCACCCATTTGTGTTGAGGAAAATACTTTCCAAAACTCTTAAGTGCTTTACAAATGAGTTAATATCAGTGGCCAAGGACGCTGGGCAGGGAAAGGGTTGATATGATGCCTAGACCATTGCCTGTACCTACAGCACAGGAACTGAAATGTCAATTAGGCAGTTGGACATGTTGGACTGGGATTCAAGAGAGAGAGATAACGACCTTGAGAATCATCTGCATAACAATATTTGAACTGCTTTTTCTTAATTCTCCAACTTTTCTGATTGTTTCTTCTCATCTTCTCTGCTAGATAATCTTCTTTGTCCTGCCCCCTAACTGTGAGTGTTCCTACAAGGCTCTGTCCCAGGCTCTTTTTTCTCTCCATATTCTCTCAGTGACTTCATCAGCTCCAATGGGTTCATTATCATCTCCACACAGAAAGTCCCAGATCTCTACATCTCACATTGGTGTCCTGAACTTCAGTTCCACAAGTCCAGCTGCTTATGGAACATAGGAAATGAATGTCCCAAAGAAACCTCAAGTTCAGCATTCTCCCAACAGAACTCATTGTCTTTCCCTTCAAGCTGTTCCTTCTTTCTAACTTTCCAGTTTCTGCCAAGGGCACCATCATCCTTTTGTTTACAACCTTGGACTCATTCTACATTCTTCACTCTCCTCCTTCCCTTTCCAATCAGTTTAGAAATCTCATCCGTACCACTTCAACAGGATGTCTCTTTTATGGGCTTCTTTCTCCTCTCAGGGCCCTTTACCTTGTTTAGACTCTCATCATCTCTCACCTGAATAAATAATATCCTAAGTTGTCTCCTTGCCTGAAGTCTTTCCTCTTTCTAAGCTATCCCTCTGTTGTTGTTCAGTCATTTTTCAGTCGTGTCTGACTCTTCATGACCCTATTTGAGGTTTTCTTGGCAAAGATACTGGAGTGGTTTGCCATTTCCTTCTCCAGCTCATTTTACAGATGAGGAAATAGAAGCAAACAGGGTTAAAGTGACTTGCCCAGAGTCACTGAGCTAGTAGTTGTCTGAGGCTGGATTTGAACTCAGGTCCTCTGGACTCTAAGGCTAGCACTCTTTCCACTATGCCACTTAGCTGCCCTAAGCCATCCTCCCTAGCAAAACTATATTCCTAAAGCACAGGTCTAATCATTACACTCCCTTGTTCAGTAAGCTCAATGATCCTCTTTGGTGTATAGGTAAGATAAACTCCTTCATTTTGCATTTTTAACCCTTTCCAACCTGGCTCCAACCAACCTTTCTAGACTTGTTAGTTTCCTTGAAACACTCTACAGTCTGTTCAACCTGGCCTTTTTGCTGTTCCTCAAGCACAGTTGTTGTTGTTGGTTTTTTTTTTTTCACTCATCTCTTTGCCTGTGTACAGTCTGTCTTTCCATACATAGAATTCATTTTGTCTTTACCTCCATCTCTTAGCTTCATCCTGATTTCCTTCGAAGCTTAGGTTAAGTGTCACAGTCAATGGAAGACCTTTCCTGATCTCAGCAGCTGGTAGTTTTCCTCAGCTTTGAAATTACCTTGTATTTATTTTGTTCAGTGGTGTGCAAATTATTTAGGATGAAGCAAAAGAAATTGATAAACATATAAACTTCGTAATTGTACATATCTTTAAAATACACACACATATGTATATACGTATATATAATATATGTATATACATACACATATATAATTTCCTCCTTTGCTGCAATCACTTGTTTTTATACAGTTGGCACTGAGTTTACAAGACACATATTATTTCTTTGCCATAAAACTACACATCATATTAAATATGAACATGCCCTTGGCAAAGCATCCATTTTTCCCAGTCTAGTCTATTGCAGCCCATAGGTTTTCAATACGGTTTAAATTAGAAGTTCTCAGGCCATTGAAGCATATATGTCTATATATCTTGGATAAACTTATTAACCTTTTGTAATATGGAGTACAACACTGGGTTGCAATATTTAGTCTCCATTTATGAAAATTTCTAATTCTGGATCAATTCTACTTCTCAGTATATCTCTATATTTAGCCACACCATAATTCTCTCACTGGAGACAAGACTTCCAGGTAGAAGTAAAAAATCCTCAAAACATTTTTTGAAGGTAGATCTTTTATAGTGTGATAAATATGTCCAGATCTGATAGGCTCACCTGGGCTTCTTCTGACAAAAGTTTTGATATAGCCTTAAATGAACAAGTGAATTTCATCAGTAAAAATTATATTTTTCAAATCTTAAGTACTTCAGTCTTTCTACTGTCCAGCCTATGACAAGCATTTTTTCCTTCCTAAAATTGGTTAGTAACTGTTTTTTCCCCACTAGTCATCTCACTGCCCCTTAACTTCCATAAACTTTTGCTTTACTTCAGAGAAATCAGTAAATCACTCCTTTCAGCTGCCAGTATTCTGAAGGTCCTTGCTTGTTTTCTGAAGTCAAATCAGACTATCTAGCAGCAACGATTTGTTAGTTATTGATGTTCCTTGTTTGTTTGTTTGTTTTTAATTCCACTTTCTTTCGTACTTCAGTGAAATGGATCCTGTTTCATGGTGGGCTTGAATGATCCTTGAAAAACTTGACTTCCCCACACCGATAGCTTGTGCAATATCTCTCACAATCCTTGAAATGCTCTTTAAGAACTGATGCTCTTTTTTCTTGTTTTTTTTTTCCTTGGACTAATATCCATTCTTTAAAAAAAGGTCAAAGAATTCAAAGCACAACAAGAGAGACAGTAATTGGGGCAGCTAGGTGGCATGGTGGGTAGAGCACCAGCCCAGAAGTCAGTAGGACCTGAGTTCAAATCCTGCCTCAGACCAAAACTTGACACTTACTAGCTGTATGACCCTGGACAAGTTGCTTAATCCCAATTGCCAGAAAAAAAAAAAAGAGAGAGAAAGAGAGAGACAATAATAAAGCATGTATATGTCACAAAACATAGCACTTAACTGATAGAGCACTAGTTATAGGTGGAAAAATGGACTCAATTTAATTTCAGATGTTCTGAGTGTCAGTAGAAACACATACGTGACTATTGCTGTCATGAAACCAAATTACTGCTTTCCTGATTAATTCATACACATGTATGTGTGTTTATATCTGCATATGTGTTGTACAACCTATACTATGTTAGCTTCTTGAAGGCAGGGACTTTTTCATTTCTGCCTTCGTATCTCTGGCACCTAACACAGTATCTGGCACATGCCAAGTGCTTATAAATGCTTGTTGATTGATTGACCAAACCCACAGGAGACTATGAGATTACCAAAAGAGAGAGAAGAGATGAGAGCTCTGGACAGAACCCTGGGGCATATTAATGCAAAAGCAGCAAGATCCAGATCCAGCAAAAGAGAAAGGAGTGGTCAGATAGGTAGGAGGAGAGCCAGTAGGGCACAGTATCAAGAAAACTCAAGGAGGAGAGATTGTCTAGACTGCAGAGTTTCTTAAACTTTTTCCACTCATGACCTCTTTTCATGTTTCAGCAGCTTTCATTAGCGTTGAGTGGCGTGACAGTACGTACAGTGCAAAGTGCACATGCTGTGTGTGCAGAACCAAGGCTTCAGTGAAGTTTCATGATGCAACACGGGCAAGCACTGCCAGAAACACCTCATATTCATTATGTGTTTGATTTTTAATTAATTTTTGGTCATTGTGGGTTCCAGAACCTTTTACTATTGCCAAATTTTTTGTGACCTCATATGGGTTGTGCTCAGTTTAAGAAGTGCTGGGAGGGCGGGAATCATAGGAGTCACAAGCTAGCAACTGCCTGAATTTCAGTATTAAATTTTCAAAGAGATCAAGGAGAATGAGGAATGAGAAAAAAAAAATTGTAGTTAGCATTCATCCACTTACCCAGAATGCACACCTATTTCACCTCCACTTTTTAGGATCCCCAGTTTTCTTCAAAGATCAGCTCAATAGCTCCCTCCCATATAAAGCCTTTTCTATCTTCTAATTAAAGAAAGCAATCTCATTTGAATGGTGGGGCCAAAAGCCAAACCACAAGGGACTGAGAGTGAATGATGTGAGAGACAATGGAGGTGGTGAGCATAGACAGATTTTTCTACAAGTTTAGCAATGAAAGACTGCATTGGCCCTGAAGTCAGGAGGACCTGAGTTCAAATTTGGCCTCAGACCAAACACTTGACATTTACTAGCTGTGTGACCCTGGGCAAGTCACTTAACCCCAACTGCCTAAAAACAAAAACAAGAAAAAAAAAAAAAAGACTGTATTGGAGCCAGCTCAAATCAGCTCAGGAGAGAGGATTGTTAAAATTTTCAGTGTGAGCATTAACACCTCAGAAATCCACAAACTGCAAAGCAAGACTTGATTTATTGTTTAGTTGATGGTCTAAGCTTAAGAAAGTGGCGGAGAAAACATCAATAAAACAGATTAAACTCAAAAATTGTTTTATGCTGGGGCAGCTAGGTGATGCAGTGGATAGACCACCAGTCTTGGAGTCAAGAGGATCTGAGTTCAAATCCAGCCTCGGACACCACGTATTAGCTGCATGACCCAGGGAAAGTTACTTAACCCTGATTATCTTGGGGGGGAAATGTGGTGTGCTTTTCTGAGAGCCAGTTGTTAAATATTTGCCAGCATACCCCTGAATACAAGGCAATAGTTTGTGGGGATGGAAGGGTCAGGTGGAGGATTGTTTTTTTGTTTGTTTGCTTGTTTGTTTATTTTTTAAAGATGAGGAAGACCTGGATATTTCCTCTACTTCACTGTATGCCTGTATATGCCTGCATGCACATACACATGTGTGTGCAGTATTGGTGTATATGCTTGTATGGCCATAGTCTTAATAAACAGTCTAGACTATCACGGTGATAACCATGGTGCTGGTAGTGGTAATAGTGGTGATAACCCTAAATTCTTCATTTGTCCATTCGAGCACCTTGCCCTGGAAACAGCAGTGTGAGGAGCGCTGCTGTTCGACATATCTTGATATCATTCTTACGCCTCTCATTCACTTCCTGGAGTAGAAATGATTGAATAGCTGGGTTTCTTGCAATAAATAATTTCTTATTCCATCTTGATCTTGAAACTACATTTGGGTTAATGGTATGGAGTAGACCATATCAGTTTGTAAATCTGGAAGGAAATACTTCAGAGAAGTTGACCTCTCTTAATCTGGACTTCTTTCAGACTAGGATGCCTTCAAACGTCTTGGTAGTAATGATAACAATAATGAAAACCATTGATGATTTATATAGCTCTTCAAAGTTTGCAAAAGACTTAACATACAATATCACATTTGATCCTCACAATAACTCCCTTGTGAAGTAGGTACAATTATCATCCCCATGTCTTAAATGAGGAAACTGAGGCTGAGACGTCAAAGTGACTTGCCCAGCATCACATGGCCGGCAGGTGATTGAAGCAGGATGTGACCTCGGTGAGTCACAGTCGGTAGCTGTCCCCAATCCCTCTCGATTCCAGTTTCTCCCTTCTGTGGATTATTTCCTATTATCCTGTATATAGATTGCTTTGCAAATATTTGTTTACATGTTGTCTCCTTCATTTGTGTAAACTCCTTGAGGGCAGGGATTCATTTGCCAGAACTTAGCACAGTGCCTCATACATAGGAGAAGCTTACTAAATATTTATTAATTGATTAAGTGCCTTCAGTGTGCCAGGCATTGTGAGAAGCACTGGTGACACAAAAAGAGGCAAAAGATAGTACCTGCCCTCAAGGAGCTTACAATCTAATGGGGAAGATAAAAACCAGACAAATGTACAAACAAGCTATATAAAGGGGGAAAAAGAGGAAATAATTAAAAGAGGGAAGGCACTAGAATTATATCATAATGCCATGCTGTTGTGCTCTCCTTACTTCCCCAAATCTGCCATATTTCCAGATACTCCAGCTCTGTGGAGACCTGTGGGCTTGGAAGTCAAAGAAATCTTGTGCTCGTACAATGTCCTGAAGTTTCTTCCAAACCTGAGATCCCATGGCTACAGCCCTGCCTGTTACCTCCCACCCACTGCATCTCAACCTCCAGGTGCAGGGAGCTATATTAGTGAAATATATAGGGAGATGGGTGTGGGGTGGTGAAATGCAAGGTATGTACATGTAAAGGATTAATGATAATAATTAATAAACACCTATAATTATAGCTAGTGATGTGTGAGGTCAGAAATGACACACACTGTCATTAGTAAAGCGACACCTGAGAGTATGTGAGTGACACACTTAGGAGTTTGTAGCCACCTCGCTAGCAAAGTTAATAGGCCTATCAGACCTCAGCTGTCAGTCACTTTCTCCTGATACAATGCATATTATTGTGAGATATGTCAGTCTACCCAGATGCGGGAAAGTAGGCCGGTGCTTGCTGGGGGGGCTCAAAGCAGCACAGAATAGTCGTGATACCTCCTTCCAGGCCCAGGGAGCCTTCATGTCTTGGCTGCATTCAGTAGTTGGGCTTTTGGTTTGACAAGATCAAAACCTTTTGTCTTGACTCTGGGAAGGTTTACTGGATTTCAGTGAGGCAGAAAGGTGCAGTGGGCAGAGCTCTAGACTCTGAGCATCTGAGAAACCTGAGTGCCGGTCCTGGCTCCACTCAGTCCTAGTGGTGTGAACAATTTGACCTAAACTTGAGGTTTCTCATTCCAGGGTCAGCTTCACTTCACTCCCTACTCTGACTATGTTCTGGATTGCCCTCCTAGTGCTGTCCTTCCTTCCTTCCCTTCCTATCCCCGACTTGCATGATGAAATCAGCTCTGCCATTGATCCTGGAAGGGATGTGTTAATCTATCTTCATCATCTCTCTCCCTGACTCCATTCATGTTCCTATAACTCTCTGGACTAAAATTCCCTTCCCTGAGGCTAGCTACCACTCCCTTTGTGTGTTGTCTCTTCCTATTAGAATGTAAGCTCCCTGAGGGCAGGGGCTCTCTGCTTTTTTTTAAATTTATGTCCCAGCACTTAGCATAGGTCTTGGCATGTAATAAGTGCTTAATAAATGTTTTCATTAAATAATTAATTCATCAATTAATTCATTAATTAGTTCACTATTATCAACTTCCCTCAACTAATAACAATTCCTTTAAAATGTGTTATATTGGTATTTTTGGAGGGTAGATAGCTCTCTGAGGACAGACACTGGGCATTCCCATATTCCTCAGTGCCTAGCTCAGGGCTAGGCACACAGTAGGCATCAATCCAAGCCAAATAGCATTTATTAAATTCTAACCAAGTGCAAGACACTGGGGATAGAAAGTCAAAATTAAATAGTCCCTACCATCACATAACTTACATTCTACTGGAGGGATACAATTTGTATATAAGTATATATACACAAAAATGTGTACATATGTATAATTATGTGATTATATGGAAATAGACAGATATCTACATATATAAAAATGTGTGTGTGTGTGTGTGTGTGTGTGTGTCTGTGCGCATGAACAGGCATTGGGGATAGCCTGTGTAAAATCAGGGAGTTGGGAGATGAAAGGAACTAGAAAGATGTAAGCTTTGGTATCCGAGGACTTCATGATTCAGACCTCTACTACACATTGAAACTGATCATCCAGACTGTTGCAATGAAATTCACTATTTTTTAAGGGCTTATGTTTATCTCTGAATATGGATTGTCCCTATAGATGAACAAGCTGAATCTGTAGATACCAGTATAAGGAACACTTCAGCCTAGGCGCTGGGAAGCTGTCCTTTCCTTTTCAAAGAAAAACACCTCTGTGGCATTGCAGTGCACAATTGGACAGACTGTATTTTAGGTGCACTGAGACAGTGGCAATGAGCATCTGGGCAGCCTGACAGATGCAAGCTAACATCAGCATCGATGAAGACAGATGCAGCTTATATTGCAATAGGCAGGCAGCTTGGGGGACGATCAGCTGGCTATTCAAGGGAAACAACAGATTCGCCAATATTAGTAGAGAGTGATTCATTAAAGGCAGAAGCAAATAACCAACTTCATAGGTGATTCACTCTCAGGGCACCTCTGGGGGCTGACCATAGAGGCCCAAAAGAATAGGAACAGAAAAGGGAAAAAAAATGAAGTGGGTTAACATGGTAGAGGTTTTCTCTCTTAACTGAATTGACCAAGTTTGTGTCCCTGGGAGAAGAGAAGAAAGAAGTAATGGGTTAGATGAGGCAGCCTTATCACTGAAAGCTGCTGGAGGTGAACCATAGAGTAATTATTGGATGACTATAGTCAGTGTAGATGAATAATCCAGATTATTTTATTTGGAAATAATTTTGAAATCATTCATGCCAAATTATCCAGAAAATTCCTCAACACCACAGTTCCATTTGCAGCTATACACGGGATTATGACAGTGACATGCCTACCTGTGATCTTTGACCTCAAGTAATCCAATAAACTGTCGAATAGACCTTAAGAAGCATTGATATTATGGGTTCCACAACCCTGTGAGGTAGCTGCCACAAATACTCATATTTCACAGACAGGGAAACCAAGGTACATCAGGGTGGAATGATATGGTAATAAAGGGCAGAGGTGAGATTTAAACCTAGATCTTCCTGATTCTAAGTTCAGCATTTTTACAACATGGTGAACCCCATTCTGCTCGTGGTACCAGATATTGGGTACATTTTTTGGGGAAAAAAAGATCAGAGCATCATAGATTTAAGCTAGAAGAGACCTCCATATTTACATTATCCAAGCCCCTCATGTTACGGATGAGAAACCTGAGGCCCATGCAGGTTAAATGACTTACCCAAGGTCACACAGGAAGTAAGTGGCAGAGTCAGGAATGTTCCCTTGGCAATGGAGCTTTTTACCTTTGTTCCCAAATGCCAGCTGTGTGGATTATAGTGAACATCAGGAACCGTTATCCATCATTAATCAGTGGCTGGACTCACAAGGGATCCTTCCTCCAGGGAGCTAACCAACTTTCCAGGGTGGAAGGTGACTTGCTGGGTATGGTTTGCCCTTGGAAACAACATTTCTTTCTTCCTGCTGAGTTGGGGCTGTGAGTCATTGTCTTTAAATTTCAATGGTCTTTATAATCTTCTCCTCTTCCCCTCCAACTCCTGAAGTCCCCTCCCCATCACTTCCTTTATTACAAAACTGAATATTGTTCACAGAAGCATTTGCAAATTGGTATGCCTTGAGTGCGTGGGCAGGCAGCAGGGAGCAATAGCCCAATCTCAGTAGCTGCTTTTAAAAAAGAGAAAAAAATCTTCTGAATATGGATATTGTGTATCTAACACAGGGCAGCTAAGTGGAGCAGCGCACAGAGTGCCAGGCCTGGAATCAGGAAAACTCATCTTCCTGAGTTCAAATCCAGCCTCACACACTTATTAGCTGTGTAACCCTGGGCACATCACTTAACCCTGTTTGCCTCAGCTTCCTCATCTATAAAATGAGCTGGAGAAGAAAATGGCAAACCTCTCCAGTATCTTTGCTCAGAAAACCCCAAAGGGGCCACAAAGAGTCAGACAAGACTGAAACAACTAAATAGCAAAAATACTTGATGTGAGGGTCGGACCAACCTAGATTTACAACACACGGACAGATTAAGTGAATCTAGAACTTTGGGAAGCAACATGGTATAGAAGAAAGAGTACTGGTCAAAGGCCCTGAATTTGAATTCTGGCTTTGTTACACACTGTATGACCTACCGTTGAAGCTTTCTAGGCCTATGTGCCAGGCACTAGAGATACAAGCGCTTATATAAAATGAGAGTTTTGGACTAGGTCCAGCTCGTGTAATACTTAGACTAATGAAAATGAAAGAAAATCTACTTCTCTGGGGATGGGGAGGGTATGACCCTCCTTTCTAACCCCTGCCATCCCACAATCCCCCATATTTGCCGTGTTCTTTCCCGCCTCCATCACTTTACTCTTGCTCATACTCTGCTTGGAATTCCCACTGTGCCTTAAAATTCCCTACACTCATTCGGGCTCTGATCCAAATTCCACTTCTTCCTGAAGCCTTCCCTGGAAACTCCACCCCACAGAGATCGCTTTTCTCTCTGACCCCTTCTTTCACTTAAATATTTTTGGAACCCTTAGGGAATTAGAGGCAAAGAGCTCAATTTCCAAAGTATTGGAGAGACGGTAAGATGCACCTTGTGATCTCTTGCCATACAACTTACCACATAACTTCGTCACTTTCTCTCCATAATGTCTGACTGGACCTGAGGTTTGAGGGGGTTTTTATAATTTCAGAAAACTATGCATATGGATAGGAAGGCACATCGACAAAAAGAAAAGTGAACCATTGTAGCATGTATATCTTTTTAGAATACAGAATCTCAAGTCGTCCACCATCCTAAAGAGGTTTTTTTCTCCTCCGTCCTCTGGATCCAAGACGGATGAGACCTTTGTCTAGTTTGAAATATCTGTAATAACAGGTCCTATTCTTTCTCTATTTCTCAACTTATTCAGAGATGGAAATCATTGTGCTAACACAACTTTTCCTCAACCTACAAAACTCCAGATAAAGCAAGTGGGAATTGGCCCCATGGTACACTAGGTCTGTGTTTGGATTGAACAACTTCCTAATGTTGCTATATGAAAAATGGATCATCCTATATGGATATAGTTAAATTTTTTTTTAATAAAGGCAGCAGGCTTTGGAGATTTATACGTGTAAAGTGGTTCCATCTGTGGTCACTGGTTGGACGTTATCACTTTGCTTGCTGGTTAGCTGGCACAGATATGGGTTGGAGAGGGGGTGATGACTCCACCCCAAAGGCACTTTGTCAGTGTGACAAGAGAGATTAAAGAGAGATCCAGAATCTTGGACGCCTTTGGGTGCTATTTCTTTCTCTTCACCTCTGAATGCTGTCTCCCACTTTGGCAGACGCCCATCATGCAGTGGGACCAGTTTGGGACAAACCACTCTGGGAACTGTTCTGCTTTTGGGCCTTTTCCATTTGGGGCGCAAATTAGTAACGATTCCATTCCGGCAGTAAAATAGAGAAGGAGATAGTAAATAAGCAACCAACAAAATTAAAAAACAGTAATAAGCCTTATGAATATTGTGGTGTTATAATGTTGGAGACACATTTATTTTAGCGCTTTGCATGTTCTGGGAAAACATAATGACACTGTGGATACATTGTCTCATTTTCCATAACAGAGACTCCAGTTATTGGCCCTGGAGGCTGACAGAGCTAACACCTGTGCCCAAATGCTGTTAGAACCTTGGCACAGAAAGGAATGTTCATTATGCAAAGGATTCAGAGTTCCAAGTATGCTCAAGGCAGAGAGGAATGGTATTTGCAAGGGGATCCTCCCCCCTCCCTCTCCCTTCCACCCCAGTTTAAGAGCAATGAACAGGTTCAAGGGTAGAAGGAAGAATTCACTGTGGGTCCAACGTGGAGAAGGATGATACTTTTACTAGTGCATCTCAACCCCTGCCCCCCATCCTCATTCTAATCATTTTTGATAACCCCCAGACTGAGGATTAGAGAACAGGTCTCAGTGTGCTATCCCACGACCTTAGAACCAATGGACCTCGATTGGAGGTGGTGATTTGGGCTCCCAAAATGTCGCTTTCTAAAATGTTTCCCTTAACTTGGGTCAGTGCTGGGCTCTCTCTAGATGATTCTCTTATAAGGCTCTTAATGGATTTAAGAGCAGTGGAAAGGGAAAGGACACCTAACATACAAAGGAAGAATAAGGAGATTCCAAAGGGCTAGGTGCAGGTTTGGAGAAAGAAATCCACATCTACTGAGCAGCTTTCCAGGATTTTTCAGTTGTGCTCGCTTGCCTGCCTTGACTGAGGATCCCAGAGCAAGTAGTTCCTCTAATGAAGCAACAAAGGTTCTCATTCCAGCCCCTCCTTCACCTTTTATAGGAAGGGGTCTTAGGAGTGAAACCCTCAAACAGAGCACATCTCCCCTTCAGGCAGACAGGATCTGAAGAGCTCTGAGATTGACGGGATCATTATGTAGATTTATTGTACATACCAGAAAAAGATTTTGTGCCTCTGAAGCTATTTTAGGAAGAAGGAGGGGAGATAATGATTCCATTTTGCAAGGTATTTGGGAGGCCAGGGATAGAATTTCATTAAAATAAAGAGGACCTGCTTCTCAGGTCAGATTCTCCCTCCTATCCTGCCTGTGAGTGATCACTGCCTCTGGGTAGGCTTGCTAATTCTGAAGGACTTCACATGGCTTAGCTACTGAGAAAAACATAGTTTTTTGTTTTATTTTGTTTTGGTTCGTTTTTCCTTAAGAATTACTCCAAGGAAATCAGTTTTTCCAAGAATCCTTTAGCTTCATTTTCCCTTTTCCCTTGGTTGACTGGGGGACAGGAAGTGGAGGAAACCTCCTTCCTCATCTGTAGGCACTAGTCTTTAAAGGAGCAGGGGCTGGGTCCTCCTTAAATTTGTATTCCTCTCACTGCCTCATTCAAGTGAACTGCACATAGTAGGGGCTTAAAAATATTGGTTGAAGAGAATTGCTAGAGAGAAGAATCAGATCTAACTGGAGGAGCATATGTTGTTGCATGTGGGTTATATGCTTTGAATGTACCTGTGTAGGTCCCGGCATAGAATGAAAGGTCCTTGAGGGCCATGCTTATTTACTGTTCTTTTGTCGTTGTTTTGTCTTTGCATCCCCAGCACCTAACAGTGCACAGAGTATTACACGTACTCAGCAAGTTCTTGCTGAATCCGTGTAAGTCTTGACTCCTTAATCTTACTGTAAACTTTTTCAAGATAGGATTGCATGCCCAATCCCATCCTCTGTATCCCCCACAATGCCTACTTCAAGGCTAGGCATCAGAAAGCACTTAATAAATGCTTGTTGAATTGGACTGAATTGCCTTGGACATGATTCCTTTTGGTGGGGGAAGAGAAGGTAGGAGGGGGCCGTTGGAGGCAAAGCCCAGAGACTTGGCCTGAGTACAGCACTGCAGGTAGAGAGGGAGTAGCCTTACTCCTACTCCCAGTGTAAATGCATTGACACTTGCCCTCTCTCCCCCTGAGGTCCAGAGGTGGGGGAGGGCCGGTGGAGATGTTAAACTAAGCCAGTCCAGAATGATGCTTCATGCAGAATTGCAGGCCGCATCATGTGGGTCACTGCTGTGGGAGAAAATTATCTGGTCTGTTGGCTGGAAGCTGAGCTGATAATCAAGATCAAGAGGGATTTGGCTCTTTTAAGACAAATGCTTCCAGATGCCAGGATCACTTGGTACATGTTACTACCCAGATGGGTCTGGACAGGAGCCAAAAAACTAACAGCAGTTGATAAAACCAGAAAGGTAGTTAATCAAAAAGTAGCCAGCTTTTGCAAATTTTTAGAAGTTGAGGTTTACATGGAGATGGGTCTAACTGCGCAGAAAAATGTTTCTGGCCCTTTGAGAGTTGGTGAAATTCACTCTCTCTGTCCAGGCGGTGGGTTGGGTAAACCTATGAAGGCAAGCCCAGGGCCTAGAGATGTACTTCTACCATCCAGGGGTTTGGAAGCTGGGCCTGGAAAAATCACTGACAGGATCAGGCTTTCTCAGGGGATTACAACTGACGGCCTGCTTCCTGGTCCCTGTGAAGTCTTCCTGGGCAGCCTGTCGACATTTCTATTTCCTGATCCAGCTGGAGCTGCTGTAGGCAAATGAAAAACAGTAAAACTCATGTCAATGAACCTTTGGGAGCCTTAAAGGGCACTCTTACTCCCTGTTTGACTTCGGGGCATCATACCAACAAAGCACTGCAAAAAGAATTATGTGAGTCCATTGGCTAAGACCCTCAGCCGGGATGCCTTTACTTGAGCTCAATCACTCCATCAACAGCAATTGAGTGAGCAATTACCCTGTGTGCACATCAGAGAACCAACATGGTTTAGTGGAAAGAACACTGGATTGGGAGTCACCAGACCTGGATTCCAGTCCTAGCTCATTTGCTGTGTGACTTTAGGCAACTTCCTTAACCTCTCTGGTCTCAGCGTCCTCATCTGCAAAATGAGAGGGTTGAGCTACATGACCTCTAAGGTCCCTAAATCTGGGATCCTGGACATCTGCCCCTACAGGGCTATTTGGTTGTTCCTGAAGCATTTGAGTGAAGACTGATCACCAAAGGGGACCCTCTAGATTAGACCAAAATAGGCATTCAGGGTAGGCAGATGGAGAAGTCATAAGATTACATACAGGTTTGGAGCCAATGGCACTTGGAGATCATTCAGTCTAACTCTCTTACTTTATAGTGAGGAAGCCACAGTCCAGGGGAAGAAGGTACTTGGCCAGGGGCACGATGGGAGTGAGTGACTCCCATTGAGCGAGAGTCTGAATCCAGGTTCTCTGACTCCAAGCTGAGTGTTCTCACTCACACCGCAGAGACACCATCCAGTCTTCAGCAGAGTTTCCTTAGCTTTGATATTGAACCCAACTTTGGCCATATGGCTTTGGAAAAACTTTCACTGACAAATGCATTTAACTTTCCCTCCCAAACGTGTCCCACATGAAGAAGCAGCCATTGAAGACCCACAGAGATTTGATGGAGATTCTCTTTTCTCTTCCCCCCCTCCCCTGGGACCCATTTTCAGGTAACGAAGAAATGAAACACAACTTGACTTGCAACATACAAGCAGGTCTCAAATTCTCCTCTAGAGATCACTTGATATTCTCTCATAGAAACCTATCTTAGGAGAAGCGTATCTAAAGCCCATAAATATAGATTTCACCAAAAATTAATTTTTAACTCCAAATGGTGTTATTTCCTTAAGATAAGGCAGCCACGGGGTATAGTGGAAGTGGAATCAGGAAGTCCTGAGTTCAAATCCTGCCACAGACACTTTCGTAGCTGTCTGACACAAGGCAAGTCACTTAACTTTTCTCAGACTCTCTTTCTTTATCTGGAAAATGAGGATAATAATAGCTCCTACCTCACCAATTAATTGTGAGAATCATATAAAATTATATATACATACATATATATATGTACATATATACATATACACATATATATCACTTTATACACCTTAGAGTACAATATAAGTACTAGCTATTATTTTGATGATGATGCCAAATATCGTCATTTCATCTGTTTAGTAGGCTCCTGTAAGGAACTACCTCTACCATTGCCAATTGATGTCTTTTCTAAAACTTTGAGAGTTGTTTGGTTGTCAGGAAGAGGAGGGTAGGGCAAGGAGAGGTGATATAAAGAGGTTAAATGACTTGCAGAGGGTCACATAACAGTATGTGTTAAAGGCAGGACTCAGGCTCATGTCTTCCTGATTCTAAGACCAGTTGTATATCCACTAATGCTATGCTTTTTTTCACTAAGTACGTATGAAAACCATTTATTCGTTGAGTTTCAGGCACCATGAGCATCTCTACCATGTCGTTTCTGATTATTGTACAGATTTGTTAAACTAGATGATCCATGGAGTCTGGAGGAGGCAGTGTTTGTCACCACCATCACCCGAGGCCAAGTTGTGGACTACAGAATTGAGAAGACGTTGGCTCCAATTCCTGGATCTTGGTATGAATGTGCATCCCCTCTGAGTGAAAATAGTCTGAAATTAGGGTTCCAGTTCTCTTCCATCAGGTCTCAAGGTAATTAATTCAATTGGATGGCTATAAGGTTTGGCCTAAAATTTTTCAGAAGGTTAAATGGAGTGGAAAGATGATGAAAACAATATTTTTTGAATTATATGTTTTAGACCCTTTTGTTCATTTTCAAATATGATGCCACAGGCCTTAATAGGAGCTGATGTTTCCTAGTATATTAAGGCAAATGAATTGAATTAGGCCAGATCATATTGATTATTATCAATCCTGGTTCAGCTCTGTGTCAAGTTGGTCTCCAGAGTGCTCAGATCTCTGCAGAAGTGGACTGGGGCAGCTTGTCTTCTCTTGCCTTCCCTCTCATTTGGAAATGAGATGCCGGGCCCTGGTTATGATAGGAAAAGTCACAGCCTAGTGGCCAAGCCATGGTGGGACTGGCTGCCACCCTGAAGACTCAGGCAGGAAAGCTAGCTAGCTCTCTGAGTCCAGCATGGGGACTGAGAAATCCTGACCATGTGCTAAAGACTGGAATTGGTCTCTGGGGGGAGGAAGACAGTGTCCTGCTTCTCCAGCAGCCCTGTATCTGTGGATGAGTGTCAAGTCACCAAAGGAGGGGCAGCAGAGAATAAACATGAAGATTTCTACCCCTAGTTAGCCTGGAGGGAGTTAAACTGGATTAATCCAGCGCAAAACTGGAGTCTCATAGCCAAAACAGGACCATGGAGGCAGATATTAAGTTAAGGGAGCAGTAGTAACCAAAAGGCACACAATTTTTCCCTTTCTTTTAGGAGAAAATGTGCTTTTCCAGTCTTTTTTCTGATGCCCACCCCTCTTAAGTCCCCCTCCCCCACCTCACCCCCAGTGGTCGATCCATATTTAGACAAGCCTCTACCTCATCATTTGTCTCAGTCATCAAAATTTAAAAAAGGATTAGAAATCCTGAAGTGTTATGAATAAAATATGGATTGGAGGACAATGATAGAATTCATGCACAGGTCTTCTTGAAGGCAGCGCCTACATTCCTCACTCATGGAATATTTGGGCTGTCCCTTCCCCCCATTTGTCTTGCAGCTTGTAAAAAGTAAGCACATGCATATTACAAGTTGGCAAGGAGAGTTATGGGGAGATATAAAGTGCATGACAGCGTATAAACATGGTGTCCATTCTGTAGGGGCATCTTCACCAGCATGTCAAAGCAGCCAGGAAGCAGAACACTGGAGAAGGTAAGTACGGTGAGGGGTGGGGAAATAGTTTTTGCTTCAGTGATTAATGCTGTCCTCCCCACCCCTAACTACTTTGTCTTTGCTTTGCATTTACTTGTCTCAATATATGCAGTTTTCCCTCAGAAGAATGTAAGCTTTTTGAGGGCAAGGTTTTGTCAATGTATCCCCCAGTGCCTGGAACAGTACCAGTTACACAGTAAGCTCTTAATAAATGTTTAATGATGCTCTTAATAAATAAATTAAATTGCTGAGTATGTACTAAATATTGAGCTTTGTGTTGGATACAGATAGAGATAAAAAGAAATTCAGAAAGTTGAATCCCTCTTTCCTAGAGCAACTCTTAAGGTACATGAAGACAATTAGCATTATTCCCCCTTAACCTTCTCTTTCTTAGGCTAACACATTCCCAGTTACTTGAATTTATAATAAGGACTCAAAGACCTTCAAAATTCTAGTTACCTGTCTGGTTACAGTCATGTCCTTTAATCTGTTGTTGTTCAGTCGTTTTTCAGTTGTATCCAACTCTTTGTGACCCCAGTTGGGGTTTTCTTGGCAAAGATACTGGAATGGTTTGCCATTTCCTTCTCTAGCTTATTTTACAGATGAGGAAACTGAGAGAAATAGGGTTAAGTGACTTGCCTGGGGTCCCTCAGCTAATAAATGTCTGAAGCTGGATTTGAACTCAGGTCTTTCTGACTCCAGGCCCTTTACTCTATCCACTGCAATACCTAGCTGCCCAAAAATCTGTTAAGGAAGGTGGCTTAGTAGTTCCAGATTTCAAACAATATTTCAAAGTTGTTGTCATTGTTCAGTTGTGTTTGATTCTTCATAACCCTATTTGAGGTTTTCTTCGCAAAGACACTAGAGTGGTTTGCCATTTCCTTCTCTAGCTCATTTTACAGATGAGGAAACTGAAGCAAACAGGGTTAAGTGACTTGCCCAGGGTCACACAGCTAGTAAGTATCTGAGGCCAGATTTGAACTTGGGAAGATGAGTCTTCCTGATTCCAGGCCTGGTACTCTATCCACTGCACCACCTAGCTGCCCCTCCTCTAAATGCTCTCCAGCTAACCAATATCCATCCCAAATCAGGCATCTAGAAATGGACCCAGTTCTCCAGATGAGGTCTGACCAGTGCAGAGCCCAGCAGGACTGGCCCCTTCTTATGTCTGAATGGAATGCCTTTGCTTGCACAGGGCAAGAATTCATCAGCTTTGGGGACAGCTAGGTGGTGCATTGGATAGAGCACCGGCCCTGGAGTCAGGAGGACCTGAGTTCATATATATATATATATGTGTGTGTGTATATATACATATATATGTGTATATATATGTATACATACATACATACACACATATATACATGCATACATACATACATATATATATATATATATATATATGCTGGCCCATCGCATAAACGGAGGAAATGAATGGGAGAAGAGGCTGGTGATGTAAATTTGAATCTATTCCACTGGGCCTTGAATGCCAGTCTGAGGACCTTGAATTTAGGCAAAAATAGAAAAAGGACAGGGAGGAAAATGAAGCCCGGAGTTATGCAGTTCCCCTAGTAGGAGGGCAGCAGGACTATGCCGCTCCTTCACTGGGCATCCCTAACTTCTGCTGCTGCCAGGAGACCGCCCCTCCCCGGTGCAATCTGCTATTTTTACTGCAAGGAAGCAGCTAGGGAAGCATATGGCAACATCTGCTCCAAGTGGGACCTGGGAGATCATCGAGGCAGCAGAGGGAGAAGGAGACGAAGACCAAAAGAGGGCCAGGCTAGACTACTCCAGCCTGCCCTCCCCTTCCCAGCTCGAGTGACATCATTTCCATTTCTTTTGCTAATCACATCCACAGTGAGTTTTGAGAAAGCTGTGGCTCAGACAAGACACAGAGGCAAATTGCCAACCAGATGGTGCGATCTGATGCTGAGGATACATTCAGATGGGCAGCATAATAGAGCCTATGGAATTGAGAATCTTAACATTTGCAAATGGAACGGAGCCGCAGCAGCTACAGGAAGGGAGACAACACATGGGAGGTCCTCCTCCTAGTTAGAGAGGAGGGAGTCTGTGAGTGTCAGAGCCCTTGGCGAGAGCGGGGACCTCATACATAGGCTGTTGTCTCTTGTTTACCAAAGCCTCTTGTCCTTGGAAGCAGGGCTTCTGCTGGGCAGTTGTGAGGGTCACACGAGTATTTCAGAGCTTTGGCTATTAGGACAAAGGGCATCCCACCTGCTAAAGGGAATTGGCTGCACCCGGAGCTTCACAGCTGCTCCCCTGGTCATTGAGTAACCCAAGCAAACCGCCCACCACCTCCATGCCCCAGCTGCTCAAGGTGTCTAATTGCTAAGAATGGGAGTGTCTCCAGCAGAACAGGCTACGCATTTGGATTTCTCTTGCATACATTTAAATTTAATTATCTCTGCACTGCTCCTGTTCTCCCTTTGACCTCACCTTTCCCTAGAGACTGTAAGCTCCTTGAGGGCAGGGACTGTTTCCTTTTTGTCTTTGTGACTCAGCACCTAGCACCCTGCCTGGTACAGAGCAGGGGCTTAATAAATGCTTTTTAAACAAGCAAATGAATGAACAGAATAAATGAATGAATGAAGATTGCTGGTGGACCTTTGCCATGACATATACACTGCATCTGCCTTGGACAGAACAAACCAGAGGGCCTCTGTTTATGTGTGAGTTTGAATATGTGTGTGTTTGTGTATGTGCTTGCCTGTGTGTGAATTCACAATGAAGAAGCCCCAAGTGCCAGGAGGAGTGATATTTAAAAAGTGGTGCTCCTGACACCCACTGCAATGACTTGCTCATTTTTATTCAATATCTGTGTACTTGTCAAATATGTACACTGTTTACACTGTGGGAAAAGCACGTGTGAAAACATTTGGCTTCTATCTTTTTTTAAAGAGGTTTGGATTTTATATTGTCTTGTTATCACATATGACTAGGGTTCAAAGGCAGCACATTTAACCCTTATTTATGGTGGGATTTCCTCATTCATTCCCGAGAGAACCAAAATACTCTGTGCTCATTGGTTGTTCAAATCCCACCTGTGATGTTTACCAGCTACGTGACAAGGCACTTAACTTTTCTTACCCCTGGTTTCCTCATCTGTAAAATGGGATCAATAATACTTGATTGCCTACCTCATAGAGTCGTTATGAGGCTCAGGTTGGAAAATGTATACAAAGCATTATGTGATTTATAGTTATTATCATTACAGTTTATTATTTTGGGTCCTGAAATTTCCCTTGAAAGACTTGTTAGCTGTGCCTAAGCAAGTAGAAGTTGAGGAAGTTATTTGGGTAATTATGTCCCAACAAACATTGCCATTCACCTGATAATGTTTCTTTTTCCGGTGTTGTGGCTTATAGAAAGATGGTCTTAATTATTGTCTGGATCATTACATCAGCGTATGATAGACAGTGTCAGCCCGCAGCAGAATTAGAATGTTGCTCTAATCCCTTGGGGCTCCTCTCTTAACCCTAGAACTATCCTTAGGTACTCACCCCCATTTTCCCAGCACTGTGGCTCACAGCTCCTGAGCCCTCTATGTTCTGTATCTTTCCTGTTCCTCACACCACCATCCTCATTCCATTATTGTATCCATCTTCTCTGGGCTCTTCCAACTGTTGGGTGAAAATGAATGGTGTTAATTACTCAGATGAACTAATCTGTTCTTCTCAGATACCCCTCTCAGGTATCATCATGCCTTACCACACTTCCAGAGTACACAAATCTCCAAGAAACCAATAAAGAAGTAATCTAGTAGTGGCCATTTCTGGCCCTGAGGCAGGCCAGTGGGGAAGGTCGTTTTCAAGGGGGGTAGAGTAGGAAATAACTTTCTGTACCACTCAAGTCATTCACAGCTTCATAGATTTAGAGTTGGAAGGGACTTTATTCATTATTTAGTACAACCTCCTTATATTTTACATATGAAGGAACTGAAGCTCCAATGGCAAAAACAAAACAAACAAACAAACAAACAAACAAACAAAAAACTTGAATGAGAAATGACCTTGAAATCAGGGCTTCTGACCTGGATTAAATGACTTAGCCCCTTGGGATCTTATTTCTGTCATTTGTATTTAAACCCAGGTCTTCTAATGATAAATCCTATGCTCTTTCCATTAAAACACAGTAAGTACCAAGGAATCCACCTATGTGCTCAGCCAGCCCTGGAAGAAAAGTTCTGTTCCCACTTTATGCCTAGCATTTTTCTCCTTTCAAATATGTGTATCCATTTATCTAGAATCTAGTTAAGCCAGGGTTCAACTCTTATTTTCTCACTCCAAACCTTAATGTATCAGTTCCTTAGCAAGCCCCATTTTGCCAGGAGAGTGAAGACGTGAAAGAAGTTTACTGTTTACTGCACATGACTTGATTCCTTTAGTAACAGTGAAGCAGAGAAGAAGAAGAAGAAGAAGGAGAAGAAGAAGAAGAAGAAGAAGAAGAAGAAGAAGAAGAAGAAGAAGGAGGAGGAGGAGGAGGAGGAGGAGGAGGAGGAGGAGAGAAGAAAGAGAAGAAGAAAAGAAGAAGAAGGAGGAGGAGAGAAGCAGCAGCAGCAGAAGGAGATGCAGAAGAAGCAGAAGGAGGAGGAGGAGGAGGAGAAGGAAAGCAAGCATTTATGTAGCTTTTTGTTTTTTTTCAAAGCACTTTACAATCACTATGTCATTTGGTCCTCATCACAACTCTGTGAGGTAGGTACATTTTGCAAAAGAGGAAATTGAGGCAAATTAATTGAATTACACATATTGACACAGCATGTATTTCAGCCAGGATTTGAACTCAGTTCTTCCTGATTCCTAGTCCGGAATACCATCCACTGCCCCACCTAGCTGCCCAATTAGTTGCCATAGGCTGTTAATGGCAGCTGTGTTTCTCTTTATTTGGGGAGAGCTGCAGTCCTATTCTCCTTTGCACAGTTTTCTCTGTTCAGTGCCTAAGTGTATGCTAAACTGTCTAATGCCAAGCAGCCCTGGCTATGATGTATTGGAAAGAGCCTTGGATCTGGAGCCAGGGACCTGGCCCAGGAAATCTGTATGCCATCGAGCAAGTCACCTGACCTCTCTGTCAAATGAAGAGGTTGTACTAGTTGAGATATCTATCTAGCCTTAGGGAGGCAGCTAGGTGGAGTTAGGAAGACTGAGTTCAAATCAAGCTTCAGGTGATTACTAGCTGAGTAACCCTGGCCAGGTCATTTAATCTCTGTCAGCTTCAGTTTCATCATCTGTAAAATGGGAATGATATGTAACCTCTACTTCTCAGTGTTGTTGTGAGAATCAAATAACATAATATTTGTAAAGCGCTTAGCACAGTGCCTGGCACATTGTAGGTGCTTAATAAATGCTCGTTTTCCTCCCTCCTGATTCCACCATTGGCCAAGTTTGTGGACTGCAGAATTGAGAAACTGGCAAAGTTTTCTTTTGGCTCCGTCCTATCTGCCTTCCCAGGCTCCTTTGGGATGCCATTTCCTTTCCAGGCTGCCCCTCTTGTGTCCTATTCTCTAAGGCCATTCAATAACGTAATCCTTTAAAAGTGCTAGTGGATTATATATACTACCAGACTGGAAATTCTTTGATAGCAGAGACCAAATTTTAAGTGTTTTTTTTAAATCTCCACCACTGCCTAGTAGAACAAGCTATATATAGTAAGCATTTAGCAAATGTTGAATAAATGAATGAATTAGGAATTAATTTTCACACACACCCTCCCCCCCCATTGGTATTTGCATTTATAGAGAGAGCTCTGAAAGGCAGAAAAGTTTTCAAGAACCAAAGGAATAAATCCCTAATTGTGGAATTTCAGGCTGGGGCAAAGTGGTACATGTGTGCTCTGGTGAGGTGGGGGTGGGGGTGAGGAAAGGAATGGGAAGGAACACTCAGTGATCTTCCCAATTCTATCTTGCAGAGGCAGCTGCCTACTCTACCTGCTCAAATTTGCCCAGAAGGGAGGGGGGAGGGAGGGAAGAGAATAAACATTTATATAGCACTTACTATGTGCCAGGCTTTGTGCTAAGCACTTTACTAATATCTCATTTGATTCTTACAACAATCCTGGGAAGCAGATGCTGTCATCACCCTCATTTTACAGTTGAGGAAACTGTGGTTAACAAAAGTTTTTGTTTGTTTTTTTAATTTTTTTAAGTGACTCGCCCAAGGTCACACAGCTAATTAAGTGAGGCAAAATTTGAACTCAAGTCTTCCTGACTCTAGGGCCACTGCCCTATCCATTGCTCTACCTAGCAGCCCTTAGAACCTGTATTTTATAAAGTTATTTCAAAGTGCCTTATGAGAACTAAAAGAGATCTTAGGCTTGGGTTAATGTTCCTTCTATCCTGATTCTCATCACCCTCAGCACTTCCCCTCTCCCTTTCCTCAGTTGCCTTTTAAATTATCTTTCTTCTCTCTCTTTCCCAGGGTCTCTTTGGGAAAACTTCCCTAGAAGGGCAATATTGTGTTGTGAAAAGAGCCTTGGAGGATCTAATCCTGATGATGCCTCAGTTTCCCTTCCATGAATAATGGAATAATAATAATTTATTATTATAATAATATCATATAGCTAATAATACCTGTCTTCATGTCCTCTCAAAACTCCTGTAAAGAGCCAGTGAGAAGATGAATGCAAAAGAGCTTCAGAAACTGGAAAACCCTACACAAGGGCAATTATTATCACGTATCACAGAAACCGTACTTGCTTGAAATTCTCCCTTTAATTTCTCCTGAATATAAAGAGAAAGATTCTATTCACCTCTTAAAACATGTCATTTTAGAAAACAGCCATTAAGACATAGTTCCTTTAGATGGGGATGTAGGGTGGGTGGGTAGGAGGGAATGAGGTCTTGGTTGTTAGTGTAATATTCAATTCACCCACCAAGAGACTCATAGATCCCCTTCTAGTAGAGAGGTCCATGAAGGAGAGATAAAGGAGGGATAGGCTCCTCTTTTTTGTGTTTCCAATGTATTTTTTTTTGTAGTCAGAAGCAGTGGCCTGATGGGAGACTTGAGTTCTTTTGCTCTCTTCTCTTGTATAAGACATGCATACATCATTTGCAAAAGGTGAAAGAGAGGGTCATCTGTCTTGACTGGAATGATTGTCCACGTTCTCAGTAAAAAGGTCAGAGACCTTCAGGTGGATATTAATTAATCTAGCTGGCCACTCTGCTCCCCATGTTTAGCAGTGTCCATGTTATTTGATCATGATGATAGATTCTAAAGATTGATGTTTTATTAAGAACATTACATCTGTTTAGCATTTTGTGAGCATGAAAATGTGCATGTGTTTTGATGAAGATAGCAGGAATACTTCTAGCCTGTAGTATATACTTATTTAACAGTGGCTTATACTGTGTGTATGGAACATTTTTAAATGTTCCATAAAATATGCCCAAGGGGCTATAAAACTGCACAGCCTTTGATCCAGCAATACCTCTACTAGGTTTGTATCTCAAAGAGATTTTAAAAAGGGAGTAGGAGAGGCAGCTAGGTGGCGCAGTGGATTGAGCACCGGCCCTGAAGTCAGGAGGACCTGAGTTCAAATCCCACCTCAGACCAAACACTTGACACTAGCTGTGTGACCCTGAGCAAGTCACTTAACCCCAACTGCCTAAGCAAAAAAAAAAAAAAAAAAAGGGAGTAGGATGGACCTATATGTACAAAAATACTTATAGCAACTCTTTTTGTGGTGGCAAAGAATTGGAAATTAAGGGGATAACTATCAATTGGGGAACAGCTGAACAAATTGTAGTATATGATTATGATGGAATACTATTGTGCTGTAAGAAATGAAGAGCAGGACTTCCAACACATTGGAAGTCTTACAAGAACTGATGCAAAGTTAAGTGAGCAGAACTAGGAGATCCTTGTTCACAGTAATAGCAAGATCATGAGGATAATTGTCTGATGAAGACAATGGTCTAAGGCAGATCCAAAGGACTCATGATGTGGTATATAATTGTGATGGAAAGTTATTGTGCTATAAGAAATGATGTAAGAAATGATGAGCAGCATGGTTTCAGAAAAATCTCAGAAGACTTAACATGAAATGTTGCAAAGTGAAGTGAGCAAAACCAAGAGAACATTGTACACAATAATAACAATCTTGTACAGTGATCAACTGTGAATGACTTAGCTATTCTCAGCAATACAATGATCTAAGACAATTCTGAAGGACTTAGGATGAAAAATACTATGAACCTCCAGAGAAAGAACTGATGGAGTCTCAATGCAGATCAAAGCATATTTTTTGCTTTATTTTTCTTGTTTTGTTTTTTGTTTGATTTTGGATTTGTGCTTTCTTTTTTTTAACATGGCTCATATGGGAATATGTTTTGCATGCTACACACGTATATCTGTATCAAATTGCTTGCCTTCTTGGAGAAGGGGCAGGGGAAGAAAGGAGGGATAGAATTTGTAACTTAAAATAAAAAAAAGGATATTAAAATTGGTTTTACATGTTATTGAGAAAAAATTTAAACCAAATTAAAAAAGAAATGAATATTTCATAAGCCTTGATCTACCAGAGTGCAGGGCCCATCCTCCTTTTTTTTTCACCATCTCAAACCAAAACTTCCTTCCCTAGACACTACTCCTCTATATGTTGTCTCCTACTATCAAAATTGTAAGAACCTTGTGGATAGAGATTATCTTATTTTTGCATTTGTGTCTCCAGGGCTATGCACAGTGCCTAACAGATAGTAAACATTATTAAATACTTAAGAAATGCCTTTTCATTCATTCTATTCTCTCTTAGAGTAAGATTCAAGCACAGGACAGGGAATACGGTAGATACTCAGTTTGTTGGCTGATTTATATAAATTTTTAGGGAAAGAATGAAGGAAGCAAGCATTTATTAAACACTTACTGTGTACCAGACATTTCACAAATATCTAATCTGACCCTCACAACAACCCTTGAGAGGTAGGTGTTCTTTATTATCTCCATTTTACAGTTGAGGAAACTGAGGCAAAGAGTGGTTAAGTGACTTGCCTAAGGTCATAGCTAGTAAGTGACTGAAGCTGGATTTGAACTCAGGTCTTCCAGCACTGAACCACTTTACTTTTTCTTCTTTGAGAAGATAATTGTGGGGTGATTAAATGGGAAGTATTCAACCTGTGTCCTTCCTGGTATGTGAACATAGTTCCTAGTGACTTTTAAAATTGAATGGTTTGCAAGTTTAGCCTCAGGGAAGAGATGAGAAAATATCCTTCCCTCTCTCCTTTGCAGAGGTGAGGAACTATGGGTGTTCGTTATTTTTTATTATACTGCTTCCCCTCCACCACTACCCCCCCCACCCTTCTTTTTGTTCTTTGTTAAAAGGGATGTCTCTCTAGATAGGGGAGGGAGGAGAGAATTTGGAAATGAAGGTGATCTTTAAAACAAAAGACGGCAACAAATTTCTAAAAATAAGTTTATTGATATTTCTTGTTTTGCATTGCCTAAATTCCATCTTCTCCATCCCAACCACAATCCTGTCCCAGAAATCTCTCCATTATAATGAAGAGTTTTTTAGAAATCAAGCAAACATAATAATTTGTCACATCTGGATAGCCCTATTTGCCTGGGTATTTAAGACCATATAATAAATACGACAGTGTGCCGGACTCTCATTTTTCATAAACATGACTAGTCATTGACAAAATTGTGAAGGTAGCAAAATAGTTTCCAAATACATAGTGATATTTATAACATTATTAAGTAATAATTATTATTTTTCTGCTCCTGTTTAGTGACTTAGTGTAAGGAACTATTAGTATAAAAATACTTATGAACTCTTAGCCTTTTTTTGTAATGAACTCCTTTGGCAATAGTCTAGGCACCCCTTCTCACAATACTGTTTTTAAATGCATAAAATGAAATGCATAGGATTACAAAGGAAACTAATTATACTGAAATATAGTCACTAAAATGTTAGAAAAACACATTTAAGCCCCAATTTAAGAATCTCTGAATGCAAAGTGGCAATACCTGTAGTTTACTGGGTCTTTTTTGGAAAATTACTTGAAGACATTTGGAAATTAAATGACTTGCTTATAAGCCATACAGCCTGAATGTATTAGAGGCAGGCCTGGACTTCAAGCCTCTATCTGCGATGTCACAGTTTTTCTAGTAACAATAAGGAGAAGAATTGTTCTCACTTTACTAAGTCCTTCTCCTAATGATTTCAACAACAATAACAACAAAGATTTGGAGTTGTAAGGGACCTCAGAGGCCACACAAATCAGCTCCCTTATTTTACACCTGTGGAAGCCTAAACCCAAAGAGGTTGATTGACTTGCCCAAGGGCCCAGAGAAAGTTAGTGGCAGAGCCATGATTCAAACCCATTTTCTTCCACTCCAGAGCTAGAAGAATGCATTTCCTTGTACCACACTGAATTCGGTGGGCAGAGGATCCTGGATTCTTGAAGGTGAGGCTACCTGAAGCCCTGGCAGGTATCATCAAACTGGAAAGGACTAAATATAGGCCTTTTTGGTACATGCTGGAACAGCGTGCTGGAGTTGGAGCCAGCAGGCGTGTATTCAGATTCAACCTCGGACTCAATGGCTCTGTGACTTCGGGCAAATGTTTTCTCTGAACTTCATTTGTTCATCTATAAAGTGACAGGGTTGGCCTGTCTGACTCCTAAGAAGTCCAGCTCTCTATCTATGATCCTATGACTATTATCTAAGGAAGATAATACAAAAAGGTTTATCATCAGACTTTTGGTCACCAGAGGATGGACTTTTTGGCCATAGTAACTCATGAAGTCCATCTACTAAGGTGTGGAAAGGAGGATCCACTTTGACAAAATCAAGAATCTTTCAAAGTATTGCATTATTATTGCTGTTTTGATACTTCTAAACTCCCAGGATCCATGATTCCATGGGTAGGGATAATTGTTACACTGACATATTATTAAATAAGATAATACATACAAAGTTCTTCACAAACTTTAGTGTGGTTATTATATTATTATTATGTATTATATTGTATTGTATTATGTCATGTTATATCATGTCATTATATTACACTACATTATCTCATATTATATTATATTGTTATGTTATGCTGTGTTGTGTTATAACATATGTTGTTATATTGTGTTGTTATGATGTGTTATGTTATTTTAGCTACTATAATAAATTAATCATTATCATTGTTATTTCTATACTACAAACTCTCAATGTCTAAGCAGATGAGTTTTGTGGGTTGCTGTAGCTTAAAATATGAATTACCTGGTGTCCAGTCTATTGTGGGTGAACCTCTCTGAACTTGTCTAGACTGGTCTTTTGAATGACAAATCCTCAGTCATTCCTGGACCTGTACTAAGCCATTCTGATTTGGTAGGATCTGCCACAGGGGTGGGGAACCTGGGAACCTGCAGTCTAGAGGCTACATGTGGCCCTCTAGGTCCTCAAGTGTGGCCCTTTGACTGAATCCAAACTTCACAGAACAAGTCCCCTTAATAAAAAGATTTGTTCTATAAAACTTGGACTCATTCAAAAGGCCCCACCCAAGGACCTAGAAGGCCACATGTGGCCTCCAGGCCGCAGGTTCCCCACCCCTGTACCAAGGCTTCAACTTTGGTAAGGAAATAAACCTTTATTTAGTACCTACCACATGCCAGGCATTATGCTAAGCACTTTACAAATGTTGTCATTTAGCAAAGCTTTTGGGAGCCCAGGGTTGACTCCATGCCACACAAGGCACGAGAATAGCATGTGTCGTTAACAATAATTGTCTTTCCCTCTACCCTAATCCACTGTCTGTTAGAGAGAAAAAAGTGAAAGACCCCATATTCTTAACTGGATCCTTACCAATTATTTTGTACTTTCCAAAGGAGAGTTTTAGTTTTGAGTTAAGCTTACTCTTGTTTGTAGCACAGCCACATTTAAGGGAATTGTTGCCCTAAAAAGGAAAGTTTTCTATCCTTTTCCACATAGGCAGTTTCACAGATATAGTATCTAAAGAAGGTGAACATTTGAAATCCAGTACCAAGCCTGCAAGCTCTGATTCCAGTTCTGAACATTGTTCACTTGCCTGCAAGACTCTGGTCTTTTAGGCCTAAGGCCTGCACTAATTGAATCTCAATAATCGGTCTAGAAGTTTCTTTGCTTGGCCACTGTTGAAAGGATTGAATGTGTGCAAGCAGGAGCTGGCCTCCACAGATGAAACTTTGGCTTCTAGTTCAGCTGAGAAATATTGCCAAAAGTAGCAAGAACCCTCCAAGAAGGAGCTAAAAATGGCACCTAAAGGAGGCAGGTGCAATAGCAGAGATTAAATAGGAAAAACTGTTTCATTACAACAATTCTTTATTCCATGATAAATGATTAGTTAGAATGCCTTTTGAGATATTGCAGGCTGTTCATCTTCAAGGTACCACCCATGGCACCAGCTGCTTCCTTGAAAAACATCTCTTGGTTTGGAGGAGAGGAGTTATATCAGAGATGAGAACATATTGCTGCTACTTTGGGTGACATGAAGAAGTCAGTGAGTGGTCATAACCAGTCTATCCCCAATAGAAAATGGGCATTTTCACTAAGCAACTTTGTTGTTGTAGAATCCAAGTAAACAAAAAAGTCAACCTCCACCCCATGAGACACTTGTACCCTCTTAGGTCCACAAAAAATGTTCATTTATGTCCACTTGATGAAGCTGTTTGGGGCTCCAGTAGCATCAGGGTGCATTGGAAAACAGGCTAGAGCTAGGCTTGTACCCTGCCTCTGACACATCCTAGTTGTGTGACTATGAACAAGTTGTTTAACCTCTCTAAGCCTCAGTTTCTTCATCTGTAAAACTAGGTAGTACCTCTCTCACTGAGCTTTTGTGGAAATCACTTGAGATATGATGAGTATTGGGTAAACCTTGAAACTCTTTCTAAATACTATTTGTTATTATTTTTTTCTGTTATCATTATCACGGTTGAGGGTAACATAGCACAATCTAGAGAAAGCCAATCTCTGAATTAGGAAGGTTTGAGGTCCCAACCTCTGCCAGGTACTGACTTTGGGACCTACTTAACCTCTCAGAGACCCAAGTAACTCTTTAAGACTCCAGGTTGATAGGCAATTCCTATCTGCATTGGTAGACAAGGTTTCCCTTAACCAATGCAACTACAAATATGGATTGTAGGTGCACACAGCCACACATATGTATATATGTGAATACATGTATCTGTGTACATATGTGTATATGTACATGTGCATGAGTATGTGCATATATTTGCATACAAATATGTAATATGTACATATATCTAATTTCATAATAATAGCTCAATCAATAAGCATTCATTAACAGTCGTGCTAAACAACTAACATTTACATAGTGCTTTAAAGTTTACAAAATATAGTACATATATTATCAAATTTTATCCTTACAACAACCTTGGGAGATAAGTGTTATTATTATTCCCATTTTACAGATGAGGAAACTGAGGCAAACAGTTTAAATGACTTGCTCAGGGTCACACAGCTGGTAAATATCTGAGGCTAAATTTGAACTCAGGTCTTCCTGACTTCAGACTCAGTGGTCTGCT
>NW_020954564.1:23258683-23289131 GCF_900497805.2 Vombatus ursinus
CAAATGTAAATGTACTCTTCCGAAGAAGCTCCAGACAAATGCTGCTGAGGGTTCTGTGGATGGGTGAGAAGGGGAGAGGAGGCAACGTAATTCCTCCATCCAAGATCCAGAGCTTGGGAGGATGGTGTTATTTACATTGGCTTCCAGGGTGACATCTGTGTGAGTGACAGATGTCTGTGCCAGAAGGATGCTGTATTCACGTTCTTTGGGTGTGCAAAGAGATGATTTCTAAAGAGGTCTGTCGGGCTGTTGCCACCCCCCCCCATTTTTTTCTGAAAATTTTCTACTTAAAAGAAAAAAAATTAAAATGTCATTTTTATGTTTATGAAATGTGGTATGTTCCTAGATTCTTTCCCAATTCCAATCGCAAGCCCTCATAAATAAATGCCTTTAGTCTCTTAGAGGTGGGGATGGAGTGGAGGGTGGTGTAGAAGGTGATGATAGGGGAGTTAACATAAACTAGGGATGTACTCACTGTGGGCCTTGCTTATCTTCTGTCTTTCTCCCAGTTTCCACTCCCCACACTTGTTTTGCTATTGGGTCATTGTTGTTGCTGGAGGTTTTTTGTATAATCTAGAGAGAGAAGCCAATGATTTATAACAAGCTCCAATTCTGACCTAGCAAAGGAAAAAGCATCTTCCCAAAGAGCTGAGTTTACTTGGACACTCTATGTCCTATTCTGTACCCGAACACTTCTCATTAATTAAGTTCTTCTCCCCCTTCCTCTACCCCCCACCTTAGACTGGTCTAAATCCAAGGAGATGTGTTTCTCCAGCTCTGGCTACAATGGATGAGTCAGAATCAAACTCACCAGAGTTACTTCTTTTTCATCATTATTTTATACTCTTCTCTTAGGCTTACTTTCTTATTTCTAGTTTTGACCTTCACTGCCCTCCCCCTCAAACTCCACCCTATGATTTCTATTTAAAAGTGACTTGGGGTAGGGGAAACTTTTGTAAATATCTATAAGATAAATACCATTTTTTTCTTTTGAAGTAAAGAACAGCTAAGCAAATATTGGCAAGATTTGCTTTGCTAAGTTCTTTGACTTCATCTACTTCTCCAGTTTTCAGAGAACAGAGACTTCTTCTCCTCCCCTTGCCTGACTCTCCTGTTCTTCCTTTTCCTCTCCCTCCCTTCTCCCCTCTCCCTCTTTTCCTGTCTCTCTGCTCTCTTCCCTCAACTAGTACAAGGATAAGAAATCACGGCTTACATTGTTTATTTCTCTGCCTTTAAATGACCAAAGAATGTTTACAAGATGTGGTTCAGTAAATAAATAAAAAACTTGCATACACACAAAGAATATTATTTGTTAATGAATTTTGTGTGTGCTGCTCCCTGGAATGACTTAGGGAATTGACTCCAAATAACATGTTTAGAAGTTGGCAGACTGCACTTTTCAACTGGGAGCAAACCTCCCTTCAAAAACACAGCCATTGGCCAAAACAAAATGCCCGCTCCTTTTCTTTGGTTTTCATTCTTTGCAAAGTCATTTTGTTTTTCTCTTTGTGGATGCCCAGGGCCCATTAAAACATTCCTTTCTCCATCTCTAGTGATTGTTCATGCTAGTTTGGGCCAGTCTGTGGTGAGTTAATCTTCAAGGAGATCCTTCCTGGTCATGTGGGTTCCATTTCACCTGGCTATGTGAGAATAGCCAGTCAAGGATCTCCCGTGGCTATGTGGCAGATTATCACCTGGGCCGTGGGTTCGCTGTTTCCCTTGTGTGGCTAACACTTCCACATTCTATGCTGCAAAATCACATTATTCTAATGAAAATGCAAATGAAAGAAAAGCTATATGAAATGGCCATAGATGACTTGCTTGTCAAAAATGTTTTACTTTGGGGGTTGGAGGGGGTGGGGAGAGAGAGAGAGAGAGAGAGAGCAAGCCTGCTCACAGAGTAATGTATGGCATCTTCTAGATGTACTTCTCTTTAGAGAGGTGGCACATGGCCAAATCGGAAGGAAACACATCTTCATTGATGTGCCTATTGTTACGAGTTCTTATTCATTGTATTTAAACAACTCATGCAGGTTTTGACAGCTTTAAAAAAAATATTTAAGGAGACATTTTATTGTGGTTAAACCTCTAAGGGCCATGGTACATCCCATGCCCCATATATCCTATGCCCATTAGGGGAAGTAGAAAGTCAGGGCCATGACCCAGCAGATTTGGGGGAACAGGTCCTGTTGATGATTTCTAGCTTCTCAGGCCAAAGGGATTGGCCCAACATACCTCCCCATGCCATTAACTTTAAACCAAATACCATACAGAACCAGGCTTATTTCTCTAAGGGTAGATTTAGGAAGTCAGCTGAGCACTTGAACTGTCGTTTGGGGCCTGGGGTGGGGAAAGGCAGGAAGAAACGTGTGCAGGAGGAGTATGTCTGGAAGATGAAATTAGGCCTGCTGAAGGATGCTGGAGAACTGTGCAAAGATAACCTTTAATTAGGTTTAAATATGATATGTGGTCCTAGGCAGGCTTCAGCTTTTATTGATTCTTTATAATGGGTTAAAAGTATAACGTGACATCTCCAATCACCGTGGGTTGGTCTTTATGGCCGCCTGAGGTCTGATTGTTAATATTCTTACAGCTATTTACCTCTATCAGCAATGAACAGACTAGGGGGTCAGTCAGCAGGGCTCTGTCGATTCCTCAGTACAATTTCCATTCAAGGTCTGTCTGAAAATGGCGTATTTTCTAGGTGGACTTAAAGTGATTCAGGTCCCTTTGTGAATACAGAACCTGTCAGACGTGTAACAAAGTAGATACCAAAATAAAGTTTCGTGTGACCCAAAATAAAATAACAGTTTCATATTAAATGTGAGTCCTGTGGGGGACTGCTGGGAAATGTCCCCTCTGAGTTCATCTGGCTGCTCTCCTGTCAGTCAATCTGCCATGGTCATGTCGTTAGTGATCCCCCATCCCTGTTGCTTGATTTTCTATCGAAGTTGAGAGTTCATTTAATTTTTTTTAATAAGACATTAATTTTCCAATGTATGGCATTAACTTGCAACACATTTTTTTTAGGGAAAGATGTTATCTTTATGGAGTTGACTTATTTGCAAACTTAACATAAGCTTTCAAACCCACAAAAAATATGGCAGCATGTTTATATTTAAAATACATTTTTAAAAATCCAGTGATTTACTGTGAATTTACTTACCACCCAATAATACAGGGATAAAAATAATTTATGCTCCTATTTTAATTAAAAGCAAATCTTTTTTGTAAAGAGACAGGAGCTCGGTCTAGTGGTTAGAATGCAGAAGTGGGAGTTTTAAGGCTCCTCTTGTTTTAATCCTGGCTCAGGCAAGGAGGGGCTGAGTGATGTTGGACTAGTTGCTTGCCCTCTCTGAACTTTGTTTTTACAATCTTCAGAGTGAAAGACGGCTCAACAAAGGTCTGCGTTGCCCGGAACTGCAAGAACTATTTAAAATAACTGTTTCCCCTTTGCTCCCCTAGCAGAGAACAAAGTTGGTCGAAGAGTTTGAAACAAACGTTTGTCAGCACTTTGTATCTTGAGGCCATGGAGGAAAAAAAGCAAGGGAGGTGAGTAGGGAAGTTTTCACGTTTGATGAAAATGGAAGGGGGGAGGGGACACACAGCATTTTAGGACTGGTCATTATCTGCAAATCTCCAATTCTAAGTAATAGGAGTCAGTGGCTCATTGTCACAGTTCTTAGAAAATGTCTGAGGCCCTAGAGCTTGGAAAATCGTTGGTATTCCCAGAAGTGTATATATGGGTGAATTCAGGTTATTGAGGGGAAGGTGGGAGGAACGCTCTGAAGTCATTTGCATTTGCTTAGAATTTTTTTTGCTCATTCATCCACTCATTTATTCATACATTTTTTCATTCATTCATTCAACATATATTTATTGAACTACTAGTTTCACAAAACTATGCTAGGCATATTAAAGGATCTCCCTCCTCCACACACACATACACACATACACTCTCCAAGACAGATATGCTCCCTATCTTTCACAAGCTGACAGTCTAGATGGGAAGAAAAGACATGTGCACAAGAAAAGATTATACAATAATACCAGTCATAGTGAGTACTCTGCACAGAGAAGGCACTAACATTTTTTTCTTGTTATATAATTATGTGTTGACTTATATGATGTATATACATACATACATACATGCATATATATGTATGTGTGTGTGTGTATATATATATATGTACATATATATATATGTACATATATATATATATAAAATATTCTTAGGTGCTCAGGGTATTAGAGATGGGGTGGCCCTTAGAGGTTATCTAGTTGAACTCCCTCAGTCATACAGAAGGCAACTGAGGCCCAGAGAGGGGAAGCAAGTTGACCCAAACAACCCTGGTATTCTGACTACCTGATTATTGCTAGAACCATTAAGGAAGACCTCATGGAAAACTCTGGACCTGAGTTAGGTCTTAAAGGGAAGATGGACATGGAAAAAGTAGAGAGTTGGTCATAGCCGGGGTGGGGTAGGGGCCATTTCAATGAAGGATGGAAGAATAATGGAAGGGAGGCTGGCACATTTTTTTTTTTGGTGAGGGTGGGGTAGGTGTGGAAAGCTTCCTGATGAAGGGAATACCTGTAGGAAGCGGTGGGAAAGCATAATTTTTCAGATCTAATTTTTTTAATGTCCTTTTACTTTTGTATGCCTCACTGGAATGCATCTATGGGAAGTTTTATCCTTAACTCCTGTTAATGTTTAAATGTATTTTTATGAAGGAATTCAAACTAGGAGGCATTGCTTTCTCAGCTTTGCAGCCTGCTTACTATTTTTATTCTTCTCCTAGTTATACCAACCAGGGCTTCCCTTCATGTTGACTTAAATAGTTTCGAGTTTACAATGAATTTAGAATGAAACCCAAGCTCAATAAGCCAAAGGCTCCTCTCCTTTCCCCACCAAACCCCAAGGAGAGGACTTCCTATGGAAGGGCTGAACTGAAATGCAAAATGATTTCTCCGGTTTCCGACCTAGATTCGTTTCCTGACTCACAATGCATTTGTCTTTTTAAAGGAACCAATATGTTTGTGTAACTGATGTGAAACAGGCTTGACTCCAAAAAGATTTAACTTAATATCTGCCTAAGCATTCCAAGGGTAGGCCGTCTGTAGGATGTACATTAAAGACCTTGGCTGTGGCACAGCTAGTCATGTATGATACTGAGCGCACAAATGGGACGTGATGCCCATATACTCTTGAGGATAATTCAATGTGCCATGCAGCTCTATGGGTAGAGAAGCTATAAACACAGTTGTCACAAATGAGAAAGAGCACTAGGTTGGATTCAGGCTGAAGAATGAAGCAGCATTAGATCCTGTCTTTGAGCCCTAATGAAAGTGTTAATTAGGATATTACAGAATTTATGGTGAGAGCAGCATACTCCCTGTCAGATCCCTTTGGTGACATGCACTTAATTAACTATTTCTTCTTTCTTTCCTTTCTTTCTCCCTCCTTAGTCCCTAGGAAAGACGAACTTAGAACGGCAAACTTGGAAGAAGGACGGTGGCAAATTGGATGGAAAAATGGAGTGGCCACTTCCCCATCTGCCTTTCCTTTTGTGGCGACCAGAGCACACGATTATCTACTGTTTATAGGAAGAAGTACACATTTAATCTACATAACCATCAATCTTTCTTTATGTAAAAATGATTAGTAAATAGGGTTTTTAAGCAACTGTTTAGTTTACACATTGGCATCATAGATTAACTTATTTCTAAAACACTTGATTTTATCACTCTGCCTAATGATTTGTCACATGATTTATTGGGTAATATGATGAATCATGTGCGATTTATTGTTTATCCTATAAATAGCGCAACAATTCATTAAACAGTGATAAAACCCAGCAGTTCCACGAGGAAGTCCACCTTTGTTGCCTCTGTGCACAATGGGGCTAATGTTTGAGTATAATTTCATAGTCCTTTCCTCTTTCCAGGTTTGCAGCATTGGGGCAGTTAGGCTCCTGTGCTCATATTAAATGGTTTTTGGAAATAATGGTACAGTCATAATCTTATACTCCAGCCATATTTATTTTATATGGAAAAATAAAGTCTAAATCCTGATGGGTGTTAAATCCATGAATTTATTTGTGATAATAAATGTGGTATTCTTTGTTAGGAAGGCATTAAACTTAATGGCAATGTTTCATATTATAGCATTTCAGTTGTGTTTCCATCCCTGAGTTTTATGTCACAGTTGATGAACATGGTGCGGAGACCTGGGTCTAAATCGGGGTCTCTGTTGCCACAGGGCTTTTCCAACCAAGTCTGCCCAGAGGCACCTGCCACCGGCAAAAATGGATGCATTGGCAAAATGGGCCCTGCCCCTTGCTCTTCACTGTGGGCTAGTCAGGCTGCTTTGGTCAATATTGTTCTGAATTGAGGCCTGGTCTGGCTAGGCTGGGATGGCCTTTCATGGCACCTTTGAAGTAGTGATTTGCTTGTGGAGAAGGCTTCAAGCAGGGGCTAAATCAGTGCTCTCAGAAAAGTAGTAGAAGAGAACGTATGTGAGGAGCTAAATTAGATGACCTCTGAGATTTCTCCCAATTCTTAGATCCCATAGTCCTATGACTAATCCCTCATGCACTTTACCCATCTTCTTACCATGTATAGTGTGGTTCAGTTGAAAGACTCTTGGCTTTGAAATTAGAAGATCTGGGTTTGAGTCTCCATTCTGGAACTTACTGCAGAAGGAAACATCAATTTCCTCATCTAAAAAATGTGGGGTTGGAACAGATGGCCTTTGAGGTTCCTTTCAGTGTGTTCTCTCTCTCTCTCTCTCTCTCTTTCCATCTATCTCTATCTATCTGTCTATCTATCTATCTATCTATGAACTATGATCTATCTCCAAGTCACTTAACCTCTTAAAGTATCATTTTCCTCATCTGTAAAATGGCAGGAAAGGTGGGGGGGGGGTGGAGTTAGAGTAAATTACATGTCCCTTCCAGCTCTAAATCCGTGCCCCTATAATCCTCTCCTGCTCAATTATACCATTGGGTCAGGGTGGGGATCAGGGTGGGGATCAGGGTGGAGAAAACAGGGGACAAGAAAGAATACAAACAACATTTCAGATTTGGAAGAGATTGGGTCAGATGCTATCTGGCTGACCCAAACACATATAGGAATTCCCTTTACAATATCTCAACACATGATCATCTAGTTATCACTAGAAAACCTTCAGTGAGGTCTTCATCTGAAGACTCCCAGCTCCATGGGAATAAAGCAGTTGTTTGTATTTTCTCTATTTCCTCTCCCTCCCTCCTCAAAGACATTTTCCAATTTTACTCATCCTTGAAGACTTAGTTGAAATTTCTCCTTCCCCTTGGAGGTTTCTGAGCTCATTCCAGTCTAGAATGATCTCTCTTCTCTCAACTCCTGTAGCACTTTCAGTCTGTATTCCTCATTTGGAAATAAATTATTCTTTGACTGTCCTTTATGCCATGTCTCTTAGTATGTATTGAGCTGTTACTTATCTTCTGTATTGTTATTTAAATGTTCATGTTCTGCTCTCTTATCTCCCCAGTGAGATCCTTGGGGTCCTCCTAAAGGGCAGGAACCATTTCTTATTTCTCTTTGTATCCCCTCCTCCTCCCCCCCCAACCCTTTTACAATGTGAGGGGCCTAGAACAGAGTAGATACCCAATAAACAATTTGTTTCCATTTTTACCCAATCAATGTATTAACAAAGGAGGCTAAAATGACAAAGACATTTCTTTTGTTGTCTGAAGATTATGGAGGAAGGAGGAATAAGAGTGGGAAGAAAATAGCTTCTTTAGTGCAACTGTACCATATAATGATGCCTCTGTTTCCAATGAGTGGCTAATGCATGTAATTTACATATTCAGTACCTTAGTTTTCTCACCTGTAGGATGAAGAGGTAAGATCTCATGATCTCCAAGGTGCCTCCCAGTTCTGATATTCTATGGCTGCATGTTTCATCCCCTTCCTTACCTCCCCACCATCACGCTTTTTTATCCTGAGCCCTCCTCTGCTATGAATTAAAGATTTGGTTATTGCACAGTCAAGAGAAGTGATGACCTTAAGACCAGTTTTCTGATATCTGAAGAGTTATGGTAAAGGGGGAGGTAACTTTGTATCTTCTATCCAAAAGAAACCAGATTCTACCTCAGCCAAAGGGTCTTTGAATTAGCCTAGAATTCTTAGGAAGCCTCCAAACTGGCGTTATAAGGGAATTCCCCAAAGTGGGTTGGGTTGACAAAATGGAAAACTTCGGGGTCAAGTCATAGTACTGCCCTGGTTTATCCCACCCCTTTGAGAGCTTGTGGAATTTGGGATTTGTTTATGTCACAATCTGGCTAATACTTCATAAAATATTATTTGCCAATAATGTCAAGCTGTAATTACATTTGCCAATCTAGCTCTGCCAGTGTTTATGTTCTTTTTTCATTATGTAGCTTCAACCTTTATAATGTTACCAATTGACATCATAATTAGTATAGTTTACTGCAGCACTGATTATAAGGGACCTGCTTGTCAATCAGCCCCTGTTTGTTTCTGTTTGAGGAGTTATTATCCCTTCACCTCTAAACCTTGGTTAATTTCCAGGGCACAGGGGTTCAAGTTTTTGTGTGTGTGAAAGGGGAGCAACATAGTCACTTCTTGTACTTGACTGACCATAGTTATTAAATGGCTGGTTTGGTTCCAGTACTGCATATTTCATCCTGTCTCCAGCAGCTTTTCTTAGAACCCAAGAGTCACTTTTGGGATGCTTCAGTCTATGGTCATAGACTGCGTACACATTGGGCAATTATTAAATTTTCCTGTGCCCTCCCTTACTTTCCTCCAGGGTTTTTTATTGAGATAAAAGAAGTGAAAATGCTTTTAAAAAAAGTACTGGAATTCCTTCCTCTCATTAGAGAAGTGAGAGCTAGGGGCACCAAATGTTGCATTTACCACCAGACATGATCACAATATTGAGTAGTTTTTCTCATTTTCTTTTTTAAAAAGAAAGGTTTTATAGGAGAGGGATATATTGGGGAATGACTGCGATAGTTAAAAAAAAGGTGGCAATAAACCTTCAATAAATTAAAATAAAGTATTATGTAAATTCATAGTATTTAGGAATGATTTGTTCAGAAGTTAGTCAGTATTATCGCTCTGGAAAAGGAAACAATTAAAGGTATTCTTGAGCTAAGTTGCCCTGATACTTAATTAGAATCTGGGGAAAAGTTCCTGTCTAGACTGTTGTCAAGGACATCAGGGGAATAACCCATCCTTAAAATCATGAAAGACTGTTTGTCGCCTGGAGAGTATCCTTTGCATTGGAGGTACAAACCTTGATGCCTTTTCCTCGTTATCATGCATTACCTCATTGGGCAACACTGAAAAATAGGTACTGATAAGGTGTTAGGAAAGAAACCACAGCTTTCCTCCAAGGCTTTACATTTAAGGGAACTTGAAGTCCAATAGCATAGAATCAACATGGCTTAGCACCTGGTAAATATGAATAGTTTATTAAAATAGGAAACCACCAGATGGCTGGATGTGATAAGCTCCTCCACATTCATCTAAGAGTCTCTCCCCCTGACAGAGCAATATCCTATCTGCCTCTCCCCATTTCTATCTCAACAGAGGATATGCTTTGTATGGGCATGGTTTGTGATACTTACTCTGGAAGCAAAAATTCCCAGTGATGGTTAGAAGGAACCTCAGAGATCATCTCATCTGACCTTTCACCCAGTGCCAGGCATGATAGTATCCCTGACAAATAGTCCTTCAGCATCTGTTTAAGCACTTTGACTAATGGAGTACTCACCACTTCCCAAAACAATGGATTCCATTGTTAGTCAGCTCTGATATTTAGAAGGTTCAGCTTCATTTTAAGCCAAAAGCTACCTCCTGGCAACACAAAATGTGTCTAATCCTTCTTCCATATGACAATCACTTTTTTTTTCTTTTTACCAGCCTGTCTTTTCTCTAAAAATAACAACTGCTACAACAACAACAATTCTATACTCTAAAAGCTTGTTCTTCCCCCCTTTCTCCTATCTACCTTAAGAAATTGTTGAGTAATTACTATCAGGCTTCTCCATTGCTTTTATTTTGAGAAAAGAGAATGTTTCTTCTCTAGGTCCTTGGTCAGACACTCATCCCTTTACCCAAAATCTGTACACTCATAGGATCACAGATCTATAACTTGAAGGGGCCTTGGAGTTCATCTAGTTTAAAGTCTTCATTTTATAATTGAGAAAAGTGAAGCCAAAGAAGATTAAGTGACCTGACCGCATTCCCTCTGATGCCTCAAGCTATCTTCTACAAAATGAAGAGTTTTCAGGCCAGTATGGGATGTTTTGGCACACCTTCCATAATGGAATTCAAAGTGTTATGGGGGCCTTCTTTGGATACCTGTGAATATGACGGTGTTCATTGCTGTGTTCCTGTTAATAAATGAATAACTTTGTGTCAAGGCTGGCCCCTAGCACAACTGAGAGGTCAACAAAATTTGTCTCTCTTCTCCGTTTCCCTTCTCTTTCATACTCATTCCCTTTTGCAATGCCCCCTCAAAGCCTTAGCTATTGCTTCTTTCTCTCTTATTAAGACCTATTAGCACATAAGAATCTATTCTTAGTCATTTCCATTTCAGTGTAAATTTAAATTAATGCATTCACTTTTCCAGAGGTATTCACTATTTAAATCATATTTCAGAGAGTAGTGGCCTTGGAATCAGAAGACCTAGTTTCAAAGCCTAGATGTGATTGTTACTACATGTGTGATACTGGGCAAATCACTTCAACTTTCTGGGCCTCAGTAAAATAAGGGCTTGGAATTATGCTAGAATTTGACTAAAATGTCCACACCCTTCAGCCAAGATATTTGGGCAGAATATGCCATTGCTAGGAGTATGATGCAAGGAGGTTAAAGACAGAGGTTTTAATATACACCAAATAGAAATACGCAAAACATTTATAGAAGTTTTTCTTTTGGTAGTAGCAAAGAACTGGAAACAAAGGAAATGTCCATCATCAGGGGAATGGTTAAGTAAGTTGCAGCATATGATTATAATGGATTGTTATCACGCTAATCTAAACAAAGAAAAGCATAGGAAGACATATGAACTGATGCAAAGTGAAGTAACCAAAACTATGAAAACAATATATAATAATAATAAATTTAAAGATAAAAACAATAATACAAATAGGATAAAATATTATGATATTAAAATGAGCAAATTTGGCCCCAGAGAAGAATTAAGACTGAACATCTTGCTTATTTTCAGGGACGGGCAGACAAAATGACTATGGGTATGGGACTCTGCACATAAATGTTGAGCCTGAGTGGTGTGTTGGTTAGTTTTGTAGAAATGCTTTATTTTCCTTCCTTATTCTTTGTTATAAGGGATGGTTCTCTATAAAATGGAAGATAAGGATATAATGGAAAATGAAGGCAATGTAAAAACAAAAGATACCTTTTTTTCAAAGTTAGGCACCAACTAGTTGGACTAGTTGACTCTAAGATGCCTTTCATTTGTGAGCCCCCCAACCTAGTTATGTAATAAAAGATTTGGAAATCTTTATTCTTTGTTAAATGGATTTCATACATATCAGTCAACAGGAAGGAAAGAGATATTAGGGGCAGAAGGACTTCTAAGGATCCCTGAAATTATGCCATATTGGCCACTGGTTACTTTGAGTGCAGGTAAGACTGATCTCAATTAAAGCACTTAGTTAGAGTTTATAATGTCTCATTCAAGGTAGTGAACATCTTCTCACTCATGCTATGTAAACTGGAATGAAGTACCTGCAGAATACTTCTGCCACTCAAGGGTTCCACAGATCACAAAAGTTTGAAAACACTGGCTTACAAACTGGACCTTTGAGTTAAGAGAAAAACAGCCTCAATTCTTTTAGCCACTTTGCCATAAAAGGGTCTGATACTTACCTAGGCACCACTACTTTTCCAGTATTTTGCTCTCTCATCTGTGAGACAAGGCTAATTTTATGTCATAGGAATGCTTAGAATGTAATTTGGACACAGATTGTCAGACTGATTACTTCAGAAACATAAAGTTATAGTGTATGAAGATTATACATACATACATACATACACACATATATGTATGTGTATGTATATGTATACACACACATATATATGTATAAATAATCCTCCCTTCCCCCCCCTGCTGCTAGTGCCCATCCTACCAAAAGTACCTTGAATTCATTTTGTAAATACTTTGGACATATATATGTTGTTTCTTCCATTACCATGTAAGCTCCTTGAAGGCAAAGGCTGTTTCACTTCTCTCTCTGTGTCTCTAGCACCTAGCATAGAACCTGACACATCGTATGTCCTTAATAAAGGCTTGACAATTGATCAACTGGTGATATCACCTTGAATTTTAATAATGTCTTCATATATTTCAAAGTTCTTTTGTGTTCTTTTGTGTCTTGAGTCACCAGCCACTAGAAATAGGAAAGAATAGGAAAGTGGCATTAGAGAAGAACAAGAATCCCCAGGTGACAATTTGAAATATAGCCAACCTATTTGGTCTAAGTGGCTGAGTAGTATACATAGCAATGCATACCTTATGCAGATATATGCAAATGAACTTCCAAAGGGTATTGGCGTATGTTACAGCTCCAGAACCAGCCCTCAGTGATCCTGGCTGGAGGAAAGCAACCATCCTCTTCATTACAAGGAAATGGGGGTATGAATTCCTCACCTACCTCATCCCACCTTGCCTACCTGAATTAGTGATGACCTTTTCCATTAAGAGATAATTGTCTCTTCTCTGGAATTCTTGAAGGCAGCAGTAGAAAGAGCTCTGTCTGAATGGACAACATTGGTACCAGTCTGTCTCTACTCAAAATGAGAAATAATAATAATAATAAAAATTCTTGCATTTAACTTTTGTACACATTTTATTGGATCCTTATGACAACCCTTTGAGGTAGGAAGGGCAGGAATTGTTGATCCTTTTTTAGATGAGAAACAGAGGACTAGAGAGTTGAAAGGACTTTACCAAGGTCACATAACTAGTTAGTAACAGTTATCATGACTGAAACCCAGACCCCTTGACCAGAGTCACTGCTGGTATTTTTTAATAAGTATTTGGGAGAAAAGAAACCACACTATGGACTGATGATGCCGAGAGTCTCTTTAGGCCAACTTTTAAAGAGGTTGAGTAAAAGCAAGGTGGAACTTTTGTCTGCATAACCAACTGTGAACTGAATGGGTACCTTCTCCACTGTCACCTCCTGCCCACACATGTGTGAGAGCAAGACTGTAGGAGAACATGTTGGATACATCTTCTGTGGGGTGTACCTATGTGAAGACCATTGGTGGCAGCAACAGAGGTCATCCACTTGGCTCAGGTTGGTGATATTGCTGTAACCATCTGTTCCCAATACTTCTGTGATTCAAGAGGAAGTCCCAATTAACTTCCAACTTCCTTCCTTAGACTGGACCTTCCCCTTCTCTTCATTACCAAAGAAGAGGGAAAAATATATACATAATGGTGAGGACCCAAGTAGGGATGGGAAGAGGAGAGGTAGGTGGGGGTGGGGGTGAGGGTGAAAAGGGTGTCATTTCTCCACCAACTATACCTATGACCTCTCATCCCCTAAGACCAATGGTGAGTAACCCAGAAACACAAATGCATCCTGAGATCCCATGACCTTGAAAGCCCATGTACCATGTGGTTGAATTTCCATATATGGCAATATCTTGCCCCTGGCCTTTTTCTCTGGCAGAGACTTTGGGTCAGTGGCTGCTGGGTAAGAAGATGTAACTACAACAAGAGAAAACATTAAGCTGTGCTACTGGAGGGGCATGTTGGGTCCATTTCTGATTGCCGCATTTTTGGAGGATAAGTTTTCTGGAGAAAGCTGACCAAGATATTGAGGAAACTTAGAATTGTATCATACCATTGAAAGAACTGGTGATATTTAGCCTAGAAAAGGGAAGTGGTAGGCAGATTATGATACTATCTTGAAATATCTGAATAGCTATCATGGAGGAGGAATTTCTTGGCCTCAGATGAGTAGAAGACATAAAGAGCCTGATTTTGACTCAACAAAAATAGTAGTAGTAGTAGTAGTAGTAGTAGTAGTAGTAGTAGCAGTAGTAACTTTAGTAGTAGTAGTAGTAGTAGTAGTAGTAGTAGTAGTAGTAATTAATAATAATAACAACTTCCTATTAGTTGTTCCAAAATGGAAAGGGTTGCTCTCATGGGCAATTTTATCCTATCACTGGTAGCTTTTAATTGGAGGCTGTCAAGCTTTCTTGTATAGATGCTCACTACTTAGATAAGAATCGGGACCCCCCTGAAGTGCATTCCAACTCTATAATTTTGTTTTTATACTGATGCTTATTTATGAATCAACAAACAAGTATTTATTGAGAAGTAGCATGATCTGGGTAGTGTTCAGAACCTGTAGTCATGAAGACCTCGGTTAAAATTCTGTCCTTGATATTTGCTACCTAAATGGCCATGGGCAAGTCACTTAATCTCTCTGAGATTCAGTTTCTTCATCTGTAAAATTACACATAATAATAATATCAGTTGTACCTACTTCACAAAGTTGTTGTGAGGACCATATAAGATAATGTATGCAAAACACTTTGAAAACCTTGAAGTACTAGGTAAATGTTAACAATTTTTATCGAGCCCTTCCTTTGTGCAGGTTATAGTTCAAGGTATTATTGGATCTAAAGAGCACTGATATTTGGGGTGTATGATTAAAACATAAGGTACCTAGACCTGTTCTCACACAGTTTATGCCATATTGTGAGAAACAAGACATTCACAAATGAAAAATGATGAAACAAGAACATAGAGCTATTAAGAAGTAAATTATGATTAGTGACAAAAAACGGTATAGACAATAACTGTAAGTAGCTGGGCTTGGGAATAGGGGACAAGTGAAGGAAGAGAAATGAGTTTGGTCTGTAGTGTCCACAGAAGGATACGTAGAGGAGGTATAATTCTACACTTTTCAAATCTGGCCGCAGACACTTACTAGTGGTATGACCCTGGGCAAGTCAGTTAAGCTGTTTGCCTCAGTTTCCTCAGCTATAAAATGGATAACAATAGCATCTACCTCCCAGGGTTGTTATGAAGAGCAAATGGAGTAATAACCGTCAAGCGCTTAGCACGATGCCTGGCACATGGTAGGCACTATATAAATGTTACTTTTCAAGGTGAGTGGCATTTGGATAAGTATCTGGTAGTGGTCATATGAGCATCATGAAGAAGAGTTTGATTACCATCACAAGCCCATTTAACTTGGAACCATCTCCCATGTTAATGCTAAGTATTCCTTGCTCGCCCATCATGGTGATTGATCCTGGGCAGCTGTAAATGATGAGGCAAGGGTCCCAGTGATAGCCCTCAGTAGTTCAGGTTGGACCCTTGTTTCTAATTCTTGTGACTCTCTGTATTGATTTCTTTTTCTCTCCCCAGCCCTCCATATCCCCCTCAACCCCTCCCCCCACCATGTGGAATTTAAGGGATTGGCAGTGTTGGACCACGCCCATGTTGCCAGGACTCATAAAGACTCATTCCTTGTGCAGATGGGGAAAGGCCTTTGGTAAACAACCGAGCAGGCTCCGGCTCTCTGGTCGACACCAGCTTAATGTAGCTTGCTACATTACTCTTGCTTAACTTTGAGCCTCTGATTTAGCGCTCTTGTTTAGCAGTGGATATTCCACAGAGAATGTTGCTGGATCCCAAATCTTTTGTCAGTGTAATTGAGCAGAACATCTTTTCAGGTTTGTGTTTCAAAAGATGCATTATCTCTTCTTGTCCATTCGTTCTATCTGAGCTATTCAAAACTTTCTAGTTTTCTATATCCCACTGAAAGAATGTGGGTTTGAGGCTGATAATTTATGTTTGTGCTGAAGATGCGATTTCCTTTCTCTACCCAGAATGATTAATAGACTACTTGCTATAAATTAGTAGGAAAAAGAGGATATAGGTACATTGGTAAGCAAACCCAGGTACCCTATTAGATTGGGGAGTTTCTTTAAAGCTGTTTTTTAGTTCCTTCTCCAGAGATACAAACACTTTCACTATGACCTCCTGCTCTTTCAGGCTTTTGAAATAAATTGCAATAGAATTTACAATGTCAAGAGCTGGAAAGACCCATAGAGAAAAAATCTAGTCCAACCCTTTCACTATACAGATGAGGAGACTGAGGCCTGTATACAGGAAGGGGCATGTTCAAGGCCGCCTAGTCTGTGGCAGTGCCAGAACTAGGACCGAGGTGTCCTGTACACAAGCTTGGTGAGCTCTCAGAGATGTCACCCAGCAAGGCAACAGCCAAAGAGATAATGGAACAGTTGTTTATTGGTGGTTTTTTTTTTGTAGTTGTTGTTGTTAAAGTTGACGCAAATCAAAATGTCATTTCCTCCTCTATACCTCTTAGTGATTGGGATGAGCATATGACCTTGTGATGATAATGACATTCATCTGATCCACACTATGATAATGACAACCTGGGCAGTGGGTAGGGCTGAGGATGGGACCTATGACTGGTGGCAGGACTTCTACTATCTACCCTCTATGTGCCAGATGACCGTGAGGTTTCATGGACAATTAAATAGTCCTGAGAAAACAACATTTGGATACTTTGAGTTTAAATGAATCAGAACATATGGATTTAATTTCCTCTGGAGAGTAAGTATGCTGAAGAATACAAAGGGGAAGTGCTTCAGGATGGTCATGTTTTGGGTTTCATTGGATCTGGAACATCTGAAAACTCTTGAGCCAAAAGGCCACACCTCTATAATACATACTTGCTTAGGCAAGAACTAGACAAAAGGCCATGTGTCTTTGAATTGGCTAAGAGCCAATGGAGACTGCGGAATGGACTTGTTGACCCATCATTGTGTCCTCTAGTTCAGCGGGGGTAGGATGCTTTGTGAAAACTAGGTGATTCCTTATTTGCCTTCTCTTTAGGGTTTTGCAAAATGGCCCCATTTGGAGTAGTTCCCAATAGTACTTTCCTATCTACACAGAAGGTTATGGGAATCATGCTAAAACTGGGAATCTTGGAGAGCTCTTGTCCTAAATGTTTTTGTTGTCTAAGTCGAGACAACCGGAAACAAGCTTCCAAGCTGAGGAAGGAGAACTGGGCCCATTGCCAACCATAGGAAAATGGTTTTTGGTAGTGACTCCAACATGTGCGTCTGGATTTAGGGGCCTTGATATATGCAGACAGGGCAGCTCTGCACATAGGGTGGCTGAAATATGGCTCTGTGCAAGCTGCCGAAGTTAGCAGTTGGTGCAAATAATGTAAATCAGGGAAAGAAGGAGTCTGGCAAGCAGAAGAAAAAGGGGGCAGTTGAATCCCTTCCTGGAAGTTCTGATGGGCTAGGACTGGCAGGGACTCTGGAGAGACTGCCTATTGGAGAAGATTGGAGAAAACAGGCCAAATTGTATACAAAGACTGAGAGAGGGATAGAAATTCTCACTTTCTAGGACGATAAGGGGATGTAGTAGTAAAAGGAAGTTGATGACCAGGGAAGATAGGAGTAGTAAAGTAGTGTCAGCCTCAGGGATTTGGTATTCAGGTGCCAAGAGAGACATCCAAACACATGTAACTTCTAAACTCTTTTCCTACACCCTCAGGATGAAAACCTGACCCTTTCTGCTTTCTCTTAGTTTAGGGTTTTTCTGGCCAAAGGAACAAAAATAGCCACATGGTGTCTGTTTAATAGGCTTTAGAAAATGGAAGCAGCTTCTGATGGGAGAAATATTTGGAGAATAGGATCTTCAAGGAGGCAGGACCACAGTTCCTCTGAGCAAAGGCCATAGAGAAACTGGGTAGGTTTGTGGCCCAGTATATGAACCGTACTTCAGAGTTTACAGATTTGTTGAAAGGCACAGCACCTGGAAATCTTTTGGGGCCTCTAGTTCTATCAAAGCAGTAACTCAAGAGAGATTTTTTCCCCCTGAATTTATTCTACCATTCATTCATTCATTCCCTCACTTCATTCATTCTTTCACCAATAACAAGCATTTATTGAGCACCCACTGTGTGTAGTGTGGCATACTGAACTGCTCCTCTAGGCATACAGGGAGACAAGATAAACAAATAAGAAACAAGTGGAAATGATAAGTAAATGAAAATATAATGATATATAAACTTGTCAAATCACTGGTGAACACAGACAGTGAACAATTCATAGCTTGACACGGAGGGAAGAGGCAAAGCCAATGGTAGTGCTCCCTCAGAGTGAGCTAACATGCCTGGTCCATAGTGTACCTGGTTACTCTGTGCTGAGATGAGTCAGGAAAGGCAACATGATACAGTGGAAAGAATAATAGAATTGGGGAAAAAGGATCTGCTCAAATACCACCTATGATACTACTTTGTGTGACCTTAGGTAAGTCACTTAACATGCGTTGGCTCTAGAATTATGATCTTATTGACTTATTAGATCACAGGTTTTAGAGTTGGAATTGACATTACAGAGTTTCTAATCCAATCTCTTCATTTTGTAGTTGAGGAATTTGAGATGAAGTGCCTTGCCAATCTGGCACAGGCAGTGAGAGACAAAGAGAAGGGTTTAAACCCAGGGCTTCTGACTCCAAATTCCCTACTCTTTCTACTATAGCACACAAGGCAGTTAGTTTTGATATTAGTCTTGAAGGAAGCAATGTGGGAAAAAAAAGGGAGCTCATCTGGGAGAGTGTGCCTTCCCCTCCTGGCCAAAGCAGTGATAGTGGAAGGCTTCAGAAAGGGCTAGGAACCTAAAGCCTAGAGCTGAGTGATTCCATCTGCAAAAGTAATTGAATTATTGGGAGAGGGAGGGGCCCAGGGTAGCTGTTGTTTGATCCAAACTGATTTGTTGAAAATGAGGCCTTTTGACTTTTTGTAAAACCCTTGGCTCATTAGAATAAATTAAAAGAGATTATGTCCTTCTGTTCCCTCCCTTCTCCTCCTCTCCGCCCAGGGAACACAGCATTCTGCTATTGTTTTACCTTCAGATAGCTTGCATGGCACAGAGGTAAACCTGCAATTACCCTGTCTCTGAAAATGACGGCTGTCACTTAAGGGAAAACCCTGCTCCGGTTTCCCAGGATCTCATGAAATATGCCAACATGTCTGTTTGCTCCTTCTTGGCTGCATCTTATTCCGAGGCAACCATGTGTCAGGGAAATGACAGGGTTGGTGGTAGCCAAATGGAGCAGCAGTGGGAGGGAGGGGGAGGAAGGGCACAGGGAGGCTCTAGTCCCCCAGGTTGCCAGGTTTGCTACCTCCAACTCTTGCCACTCTCCTCAAGCTCATTGTGTGAGACAAAGCTGGGGAAGAATGAAGGGATGGGCAAGGCAGCATACCTCTTTTCTTCTCATGCCCTTTCCCCCAGTAGGCAAGAGATAAATACATGGGTTATCTCACCTGGTGCGTCTCAAGGAAGACTAAGGCATGGACTTCTGCTCCATCACAAAAATGAATGAATGGTCACTGAATGCGGTGCCTGAGATATTGGATGTCAGGGGAACTGAAAGTGAATTACTTCAGATTCTATTATTTTAATTTTAAGTCTGCTGTTTCATTCTGATGAAGGGGGTCAGGGCATCTGGGCAAAACTGCTAAATAAGGACAGTTCACCTTTGAACCTTCCCCTTCCTCTCCAAATTTGAGTTATTCTAAATCTGACCCCCTTGGGGACCTGCTAGGGAGAGGAGTTAATTCTATGCGCCAAATTTTAAGTTCTGTCTTCAGTGGTTGATAATGACTTGATGCATTATCTTGACCAAGTAATGTCCTTGCATCTTAATAGGGCTTTCAAAGCTTTACCTCAAAGTAGTGACCTATTACAGAATTGCTATCTTTTTTTTTTTTTTTTTAGTTTTTAGGCAATTGGGGTTAAGTGACTTGCCCAGCGTCACACAGCTAGTAAGTGTCAAGTGTTGGTCTGAAGCCGGATTTGAACTCAGGTCCTCCTGACTTCAGGGCTGGTGCTCTATCCCCTGTGCCACCTAGCTGCCCCCCAGAATTTCTATCTTAAATGCTATTGGGTCTAAAGAAACTTTTCAATCAATCAATCAAAATCCATTAACTATGTACTATGTGCCAGGCACTGGTCACTTTCAGTGCACGTCAAAATGGTCAGGAAAAGAGCTCACCTTTGCGTAGGGCCATGGGGCTGGTGACCTGGGTTCTAGGAGACATTTTAGTGATTGGATTTCATATTTTGACCCTTCTTGAATCCTATCAGGAACCTTTGGGAACAATTACATATCTTGAATCTAAGAATCTTATAGTCATTCATTCATTCATCCCATCTCTGGCTCTTCTGAACTGTGTGTCCATGGGTAAGTCCTTTCCCCTCTATGAGCTTCAGTTCCCTCATTTATAACATGGGTATAATAATATTTCTAGTAGCTAATTCATAGGCTTGTGAGACAGTAAGGCTCAAACACAATAGCATATGCAAATTGTTTAACAAACCTGAATTCAGAGCTTTGGCTCAAGCCAGCCCCTATCTTCTGAATTTCCAGTTGTGACTTTGTTTCCATTTCTGCTACCATCTCCTGTTTCTCATCACTTTTCTCTTATTGACTCATTTACAAGAATGAGTGAATGAATGAATAAATACACGCATGAACAAAAATAGTATTTATTAAGAGCTTACTATGTGCCAAACATTGTGGTAAGTGTTGAGGTTACACATTAAAAAAAAAGTAAGACAGTCCTTGCTCTTAAGAAACTTACTCTACTTTCAGGAGACAATGTACAAACAGGAGATCAGTCAGAGGACAGATGGAAAAACCTCGTGGTCCTTTGGGTATAGAGATTGTAGTTCACATGGCAAGATTTTGTTCACCTTATTCTTGACCTCCTCGTATTCTGGGACTTCCAGGTATGCTTTTTCCTGCTCTCCAAGGGGTTTGATGGGTCAGAGGAGATTAAATCAGCACCATGGACTCAAGTCAGCCAAATCCTCTTAGGGCCTCAACCTGGGGCCCAACCAGGTACTGAGATAGGCAAAACAGGGCTCAGAGACACAAAGATGCGCCAAGAAGAACATGATATTCTGTAACTATTGGCAATGAGTTATTCAGGCCACATCCAATTTGGTTACTGATTTTTACATTCCATAAGAACCAAGCTCCCTATGATTTTTCAGTTCTAGAGGAATTTGCCTTGGGTTAAAGAGCTGAGCATGTTTATGAGTTGATATTGGTCAGGTTGAAAGTGGAATCTAAGGTGTTGTTGTGGTTGTGGTTGTGGTTGTTTTTTGCTTTTAATTCAGACTTGTGATTTCCTTTGTGTAGGGATTTCCCGGTGAGGAAATTACCTTCAGCAATGCAGAGTGGCACTACTTCCCTTTATGATCACCTTCCATTTATACTATATATTTGTGTGTATATATATTTGTATGTATATATTCATATGTGTGTATTTGTGTGTATATATGTATGCATGTGTGTATATGTATCTATATGCACACATATGTGTATATACACACATACATACCTTGTATGTATACCTCTTTTTTTTTTAAACATGGTATCTTCCTTATTATAATATGAGCACCTTGAGGACAGGCCTTGTTTTTGTCTTTCTTTGCATCCTAAGCACTTAGCATAGTACCTGGCAGCACATAGTAAGTGCTTAATAAATGTTGATTGACTGACTGATGTGCTCTGCGACTTATAATCTTAGAGAGCTGCCCAGGCCATCAAAAGGTTAATTGATTGCCAAATGTTACAGAGCCAGTACTTGTCTGATAAGATAACATATGTAAAGCACTTTGCAAATGTTAAAAACACTTTATACCTGTTGGCCAATAATAATGTGTCAGAGGATGTGAATTTGTTAGCTAATAATAATGTGTCAGGATGTGAACCCAAGTTTTCCTAGCTACCAGGTTGGCTCTCTATCCATACTGCCCAATTTCCAATTCTTACTGAAGAATAGTAGACAAATACTTTGGCTAAGTGCTCGTGTTAAAGGAGAGAACTGTGTAAAGACCAAGATATATCCACATACTGAGGGAGAATGGCAAACATCTGGTCTTCACTTCACCTATAAGGAAAGGAAAAAGAGTCAAAATTACGGGAGGAAGGAATTAGCTTAAATGTAAGTTAGAACTTTTTTTTTTCTAGAAAGTCATATGAAACTAGAGAACAAAACCATCCATCCCCCAAGAGAAGAAATCACTCTACTTCAGGGATTCTTAATGTTTTTTGTACAATGGACCCTTTTATCATTCTGGTGAATACTATGGATCCCTTTTCAGAATGATATTTTTAAATGAATAAAATAAAATAGGATAACAAAATAAACCAATTATGTTGAATGAGTGTTATCATTAAAAACAAAAATAAGTTCAAAGACCCTCAGGTTAAGAACAAACTATCTGATTAAGTTTAGTTATAGTCTAGGTTAGAGGCAAAAGGAATGAACTATTTTTGGGGGGAGAGAGGGAAGAAGAGCTTGAGGGAGGGTCCTTTCCAGCCCTAGAATTTTTATGAGTCCGTATATTAAAAATTAGGAGCAGAATTGTTGATGTAGTTGTGAACTAACCCAACCATTCTGGAGAACAATTTGGAACTATGCCCAAAACATTTTAAAACTGTGCATGTCCTTTGACCCAGCAATACCACCACTAGATCTATATCCCAAGGAGATCAAAAAAAGGGGAAAGGACCTACTTATAGAAAAATGTTTATAGCAGCTCTTTTTGTAGTGGTTAAGAATTGGAAATTGAGGGGATGACCATCATTTAAGGAATGGCTGAACAAATTGTGGTAGATGATTGTAATGGGATATTACTATGCTATAAGAAATGATGAGCAGGATGATTTCAGAAAAACCTGGAAAGATTTACATGAACTGATGCAAAGTGAAGTGAGCAGAACCAGGACAACATTGTACACAGTAACAGCAATATTGTATTGAAGAACTATGAATGACTTCTCAATTTTCAAGAATATAATGATCCAAGACAATCACAAAAACTCATGAGGAAACATGCTATCTGCCTCCAGAGAAAGGTCTAATATTGTCTGAATACAAACAGAAGCATACTATTTTTCACTTTCTTTCTTTCATTCTTTTTTTTTGTTCAAGTCTTCATGTACAAAATGACTAATATGAAATGTTTTACGTGATTGCACAAGTATAACCTATATCAGAGAGATGGGTGATAGAATTTGGAACTCAAAACTTTAAAAAATGTTAAAAATTGTTTTAACATGTAACTGGTGAAAAATACTGTTAAAAAATAAAGGCAGATATCTCATTGGTATTGGGGAGAATAATGGGTCTGAATGTTTAGATTCACTGGGAAAACAGAAAAGCTTGATAAATCAGCTACCATTATGAAATACCGAACACTGTGTTGCACAATATGGAAGAGATAAGAGAAACATAAGACATGGTTTCTGCACTCAAAAAGCTCATAGTCCATACTGGAAGACAGAGTTCCAAGTCATAGAGAGCAAACAGGTACTGAGTAGAATGAGTATAAACAAAATAGGAGTTGAGGTAAGAGAATGAGACTGAGTGCTGTAGACAATGTGTCCCACCAGGGATTAGAAAGAACCTCCAGAAATTATGATTAAAAATGACTAGAGAATTTATATACTTTGATCCAGAAACCCCAAAGATAGAGGCCTCAATATACCACAATATTCATAATAGCATTTTTTGTATTGTCACAGAACTGAAAATAAAGCAGATGCTCATTAATTGAAGAGTACCTTTAAAAATTGTGATACATGAATATAATGGAATATTACTGGGCCACATAAATATGAAGAATTCAGGAAAAGCAAGGAAAAACAGCTTAGTGGCCTAGTGGGGGTAGAGTACCGGACTTGGAATTAAGAAGACCTGAGTGTAACTCTGCTTCAGAAACTTACTAGCTGCATAATCAACCCCAGGCAATTCACATGCATGTCACTCACTCTGTGACTCAGTTTCCTCATCTGCAAAATAAGGGAGTCAGACTCAATGACTTCTAATAAGGTCTCTTCCAGCTTTAGATCCATGTTCTGTGATTCTATGAACTAATAAAAAGTGAAGCTATGTAGAACCAGAAAAAATGATATTTATAGTAACTAACTAAACAAAAAGACAATAAATTAATCTGAATGCTGTGTAATTTTAATGACCAAATTTGACCTTGAAGAAGAGATTAGAAAATGCAACTCTTCTTGAAAGGAGTGAGGACAATGGAGGTGGAACATTGCATAAACTGTCCAACTTGTTGATATGTTGGTTAGTATTGAATTTTTTTTTCTTTTTTGCATAATACTAAACAAGTAGTGGGGCAGGGGAGAAGATGAATCCATTCTGAAAATGTAGATACTGTAAAATAAAAAGATATCAATAAAATTTAAAAATAAAAAGTAAAGAATATATGCTTCCAAAAAAGAAAAGAATGAAAATCCCTGTAAAATTTTAGAGGTTGTTTTGCCTAAAGCTATTCTGACGATCATTCCTGGAGATTTGTTCTCTGAAAAATAGCAAAATTGTAAACTAGTCTTAGTGGCAGAGATAAAAGATTCCTGGGGAGTCCTGTGACCAGGATGCTTAGGTTCAGCTCCCAGTGAGAGGGAGAGATGGTACACTAACCCAGAGTTGACAGTGTGCAAGGCAGAACAGAGGACTGGGGTTCATGGGAGAAGAGATTGAGTAGTATTCCTCCATCTGGATACTAGAACTGTCCCAGGAGGGAGAGGGATTGAGAAAGGAGTTCACTCTAGGGCATGGTGATGTGGTAAGAAATAGGAAGTCCTGTGGCATGGTAGATAGTAGTGGATGCTATAGACCTGGAGTCTGGAAGTCCACTGAATTCAAACCCTGCCTTGGACACTCACGAATTCTTTTGTGAACCTAGTGCAAATCCCTCATCTGTAAAAGGGTGGATAATAATAGCATCCACCTCCCAGGATCATTGTGAAAAGAAAATGAATGAGATATTTGTAAAGCACTTTGCAAACCAAAGTGCCATATAAATGCTAGGTGTTATTATTATAGGAAAGAGTCACATGGTTCATTTTCCACCACTGTCACATGGAACTCTGCCAGAGAGATAGACAGAGCTGGATGACATTATTTTCATTTGGTCCCATTACAAATATTCTCCTTGCTTCTTTCAAAGTTCAAGTTGGCATAGAGCACATCTTGCCTTTGGGGACTGTGGATTAACACCAAGGTTGTAGTATCATTGAAATGTGGAACATGAGAGTAGAAAAGGACCTTGGAGATTATCTGATCTAATACCCTCATTTTACAAATGAGGACACTAAAGCCCAGATTGGGGCAGGGACTGGCCAAAGTCATGTAGCTAGTTAGTAGCAGAGCAGATCTGGGGCTTAGAACTCTGTTCTTCTTAGAACTTAGAACTTCTGTATTCTTCCTGCTGTAGCATACTGGCCCTGGATAAAATTCTCAAGAGTTGCTTCTGAGAACCAGGCAGTTCTTAAATTCATCTTTTAAGGGAAAATGAACTAAAATGACTTTCCCAGAGAAGTGAAGACTGATGAGGCAATTAAATGTAATGAATGACATTTTCACTTTAGTTCATTAGCTTTCTAGCTTCTGCTTTGGTGCAAGAAGGACTCTAGCTCTCCCTTACCCTTAGGCCATACCAGTCTACCTTGATCTCACCTATTCCACCAAAGATTAGCTAAAGACTAACCTGAGACAAGACAATAGGTACCTCTTGAGGTCACCTTACAGAGTATGGGGTCATGCCAGTTAAATGCAGTCATTAGGAATGACTCCACAGGAAGAGCCTAGAATTTTAGGCATAGAAGAGACCATGAGTGATTATCTAGTTTATTCTTCCATATTATTTTAAAAATCCTTCTAGAAAAATATCAGAAGTCTTATTCTGATGTTTAAGAATACTTTCAAGCATGAAAACCTTCTCAATACCTGGTTTCTACTTTCTGTGCCTGAAGACAATTCCCCTTCATCTAGCTCAACTGGAAATTGAGAATAATTGTTCATGAATATCTGAATAAGAGTTTGGGTGCCATATTTTTTTTTTTTTTTGTTTAGGAAGTTGGGGTTAAGTGACTTGCCCTGGGTCACACAGCTAGTAAGTGTCAAGTGTTTGGTCTGAGGCCAGATTTGAACTCAGGTCCTCCTGATTTCAGGGCCGGTGTTCTATCCACTGCGTCATCTAGCTGCCCTGGGTGCCACGTTTTAGGAAGGACATTAAGAAACTAAAGATCATTCAAAGAATGGAGAAGGGCCTTAAGATCACTCTATATAAAGATCAGTTGAAGGACTAGAAAGATTTATCCTGGAGAAGAGGAGATTGAGGGAGAAAAGGAGATTGACTCTGATAGCTGTGGTAGCTGGGTTCAGATATTTGAAAAACTATCATGTGGAAAAAAGGATTTGATTTGTTCTTGGACTCTGAGGGCTAAAGAGACAAGAGAAATTTAGGTTAGATATAAGAGAAAATGTAAAAGAAAAGTTCCTAACAATTAGGATTCTCAAAAAGTGGAATGGGCTGCCTTGGAAAGTAGAGGATCCCCTCTCACTTAAGGTCTTCAAAGAAAGTCTAGACCACGTATGGGGAACCAGCAGCCTTAAGGCCACATGTGGTCCTCTAGGTTCTCAAGTGTGGCCCAACCTAGAGGGCCACATGTAGCCTTGAAGCTGCAGGTTCCCCACTCCTGGTCTAGATGGTTGTTTGTTAGGTGTGCTACAGATGGGATTCTTAGGTGCCATAGTGGGTAGCACTTTGGGCTTAGAGTCAGGAAGATGAGTTCTAATCCTGCCTCACACAGTTAGTTTCCTTATTTGTAATATGGTGATAATAATGGCACCTATTTCCCATAACTGTGAGGATAAAATGATAAAATGACATAGCATACGCAAAGCATTTTGCAAACATTAAAGTGCTACTATTGTCATTATTTTTATTAGGATTGGGCTAGCTGACCTCTAAAATCCTCTCCAAATCTAAAATTCGGTAACTTTGTGAATTGAGCTTTTTTTTTTTTATTATCAGAAGATGCCCTTTAAGTCATTTACTCTCTGACCTGTTTAATCCCTGACCTGTTAGCCTTTTCCCATAGATTGTACCTCCAGCTGGAGTAAGAACTGGGCAAATCAGACATCTTTGAATGTACCTATGATGTGTGATGGAAATTCTGAACATCCCCAAGTCAGAAGATCTAACAATTTATATTAACCTTTACATTTAATAAATGACAAATAACATGAGGCACAAAATATCACATGTACAATGTAGCATGTGAAAAGATGAAGATGATTTTTCTGAAGACTTGGCCCTAATGAAGTTCTTTAACGTGGTTTTAATAGAGATTTTTTGGGTTCAGGTGTAGCTCAATGTTTCTTTGACATTTAAGTAACAAGAGAGGCTTAGCTATACCCTGGCCTGGAACTTGTGCAGCTAACCTCTCCTGAAAAGTGTGTCCTTCCCATGGGGAACAGAAAGTAGGGAGAAGACTGAGGCCAGAGCCTCCCACGGATGCAAAGCCCCTTCCCCCAACTAATACCCCTCATCTCCTTTAACTCTGTCAAATGGCCCACATTTCTAAGTGGAGATAGCCATTTTAACTAGTCTCTGAAAAACAGCCTCATCGGGTCTCTGACTCTGTGTGTGTGTGTGTGTGTGTGTATGTGTGTGTATGTTTTCTCTTATGTCTGTCTGTTGTTTTATTATTTTTAATCCATAGGGTTACCAGAGACATTTTTCCCCTTGAAAAGTTATTTTGGCATTTGCTTCCTTTGCTAATGTTAGCAAAAACAAAATGCACTATTCGTGGTGTATGGGGAGTCTTTTGCAGACAGCGTATTTAGTTCAAAGCACATGGAAAAATGACTACTTTACTAGGCTTGCTTTGGCTCCCCTCAGGCTCCGTAAGATTAGTTTTAGATTCATATGCTCTGGTCATTCATTGACCAAGTGGTTTCAGCCCTTGTACATATCCAACAAAGTGTCGTTCCCTGCAGGCGGGCCGCTCTTTCCATCACATTTACCCCAAACCATTAACCACGCTTGGGGCTAAGACAGAAGAAGGAAACAACTTTATATGAACACAATTCAAAACAGCTTTTCTCCTTGGGAGAGGAGGCAGTAGGAACAAGGTGCTGCTGGGATCTGGCTGTTCTTCTCAGGATCAATGTATCTCGTGCCAAGGGAGTCGGGATTAACATGTCAGCACTGCCAGGTGGTTTGACATCCTGAATGCTCTTTCCAGAAAAGGGTCCTATGGATCTGGCATGGTAACAGTTCTGGAAATATTGGGCCTCCGTTAGAAGTGCTTGAGCTTTGCTGTCTTTTGGTAAATAGAGTGTACTGGAAAGAATACCAGATGAGGCTGAAGAAAGGCTGGATTCTAATTCTGGCTCTGTTCACTTTCTATTGTGACTCAAGGCTAGTCATTTAAGTTCTCTTTACCTCAGTTTCTCTATTTGTAAGATAGGGATAGTAATATCTCCCTTGTAGGGGTGCTATGATCAAATGAAGAGGTGGATGTGAATGTAGTTTGAAAAAATTCAAGGAAGATGTTCCCAAAAGATACCTTATCACCTAATACCTGGACTATTGCAATAACTGGCAAGTAAGTCTCTGTGCCCCATCTCTCCTCATTCCAATCTAGCCTCCCTTCACCAATACTAAAGTGGGAGTTTTACCATGCCCCTGCTCCTCCTCCCCCAACTCAGTCATTCCCAGTGGCTCCTTATTACTTCCAGGATCAAATATAAACTCCTTTGTTTGGGTTTTAAAGGCCTTTACAACTGGCCTCCTTCTCACCTTTCTAGTCCCTCTACTTTACTTTCCATCATGTACTCTGCAGAGCAGCTACCACGGTCTAATGTCCATTTCTCAAACATGACACTCCATCTCCTAATTCCATGCCCTTTCTTGGCTGTACCCCATGCCTGCAATACTCTACTTGCTCATCTCTGCTTCTCAGCTTCCCTGGCTTCTTTCAAAACTTCCTTCAAATCTTATCTCAACTCCTGCCTGTAGTAACTGGAGGCCTTTCTTAGGACCCTTCTTCCCAAGCCTCTGTTCTGTCCTTGGGATATTCCCTTCTGTTTATATTGTATAGCTCTTGTAGGAACAGAGTTCATTTGTAAGCTCCTTGAGGGCAGGGATGGTGTTTTTTTTTGTTTTTTTTTTTTGTATTTTCAACTCTTAGCACTGTTTCTGGAAAATGTAAAATGCTTATTGGTCCATTATTGTTATTGTTCATCCTTTCCTATTGATGATTCGACTTTACAAAACTCTGTTAGGTATAGGCTACTATGCTAAGTTTTAGACATAGAAACATGAGAAACAATACAGTCACTATTGTTTTAGGATGCTGGGGGCCGAGGAACAGGTTATGGCATATGGACAAGTAAATATAAGATAGAGCAGGATATCTGGCAAAGGGAAGACCTAGATAAGATGTTTTAGGAAAATTCAAGGCAGGAGAGAGCGCTTGGGTGGGGTGGAGGGGCTCAGGGAAGGCTTCACAGAGCATCCATATGCCACCTGAGCTGAGCCCTGATGAAAGACCATGGCTTCATAGAACCGAGGCTGGAAGTTCTCTTAGACATCATTGACTCCAAACACTTTCCTTTTATAGCTGAGGAAACTGAGGCCCAGAGAGATTAAATGACTTGCCTGAGGTCACGCAGGCAGTAAGTGGCAAAGCTGGGATTTGAACTCATACCCTTTGATTCCAAGTCTGAGTCTTCCTTCTACCGTTCTATATTTCTAGATCCTGAGAAAATGACGTTTGCAAGGGTGTGAAGACAGTTAAGTGGCAGAGCTGAAATTCAAACCTAGAACATGCAGTTCTTGTCTTAAGTATCATCTTTCTCTGAGCCATCCTACACACAGCTACCGAAGTGATATGTCTAAAGTACAGGTCTGACTATGCAATTCTTCTGCTCAGTAACTCCGATAGCTCCTTCTTGCCTCTCAGATTATACGGAAATTGTTTTGTTTGGTATGGAAAGCCCTTCATAATATGGCCTTAGTCTACCTTTGCAGGTTATTAACATTTTCTCCCCTACACACACTTTGTGATCTAGCTAAACTGGCCTTCTGGTATTCCTTGCGCACAATTTGTGTCCCATTGTCATGGCTTCGCATGAGCTGTCCCCCATGTCTACTGTAGAATGTATATCCTCCTCACCTTTTACTCTTACTGAAGAACCTCTAGTTCCCTTCATAGCTCAACTTGAATGGCATTTCCTCCATGAAGGTTTTCCTGATCCTTTTTACTCTTAGTACCCCCCTCACTAAATTACCTTGTATGTATTTTGTATATATTTTACATATATACGTGTTTTCTTATTAAATAGACTGTAAGCGCCCAGAGAAAAGGCACTATTTTTTTGTCTTTGTATTCCAGCACTTAGCACTGTTCCTGGAGCATGCTGTTCAGTCATTCAGTTGTATCCACCTCTTCATGACTCCAATGACCATACTTTCCCTGGGGTTTTCTTGGCAAAGATACTGGAATGGT